>NW_026735459.1:0-126569 GCF_949786415.1 Peromyscus eremicus | reverse complement strand
GCCTCACAAGAAACACACTCTGCTTTTGAGAAAAGAGCACTCTTCTACTCTACTGTTTTTCCTATAGGACCAGAACAGTGAGCTTGCTCAGAACAAAAGAACTGTGCTTCCTACACACACGGCCATATCTAGTTCAACTCTGCTTAGGAAACTGACGAGAACAGTAGATCCTCTTCAGTCCAATACACTGTACTTGCTGGGAACAGACGCGAGTGCTATTTGCACTGTGTACAGAAATGGGAGCACAATAGTGACTCTTCTTACCAGAAAACAACTCTTGCTCATAGGACCAGAAACTGCATGTTATTCAACTCCACTTAGGACTGGGAAACAAACGCTAGCTCGCCTTACAAGAAACACGCTCTGCTTTGAGAAAAGGTCACACTTCTACTCTACTGTGTTTCCTATAGGGTCCGAACAGTGAGCTTGCTCAGAACAAAAGAACCGTGCTTCCTACACACACGGGCCATATCTAGTTCAACTCTGCTTAGTAAACTGACAAGAACAGTAGATCCTCTTCAGTCCAATTACACTGTACTTGCTGGGAACAGACGCCAGTGCTATTTGCACTGTGAATGACAAAGGGAGCGCAATAGTGACTCTTCTTACCAAAAAACAACTCTAGCTCGTAGGACCAGAAACTGCATGTGATTCAACTCGATTTAGGACTGGGAAACAAACGCTAGCTCGCCTTACAAGAAACACAATCTTCTTTTTGAGTAAAGAGCACTCTTCTACTCTACTGTGTTTTCTATGGGGTCCGAACAGTGAGCTTGCTCAGAACAAAAGAACTGTGCTTCCTTCACACTAACGCCATATCTAATTCAACTCTGCTTAGGAAAATGACATGAACAGTAGCTCCTCTTCAGTCCAATACACTGTACTTGCTGGGAACAGATGCGAGTGCTATTTGCACTGTGTATGGCAATGGGAGCACAATAGTGACTTTCCTTACCAGAAAACAACTCTTGCGTGTAGGACCAGAAACTGCATGTGATTCAACTCCATTTAGGACTTGGAAACAAATGCTAGCTCGCCTTACAAGAAACACACTCTGCTTTTGAGGAAGGAGCACTCTTCTACTCTACTGTGTTTCCTATAGCGCCAGAACAGTGAGCTTCCTCAGAACAAAAGAACTGTGCTTCCTACACACGGCCATATTTCGTTCAATTCTGCTTAGTAAACTGACAAGAACAGTAGATCCTCTTCAGTCCAATACACTGTACATGCTGGGATCAAACGCCAGTGCGATTTGCGCTGTGTATGGCAATGGGAGCGCAATAGTGACTCCTCTTACCAGAAAACAAATCTTGCTCATAAGACCAGAAACTGCATATGATTCAACTCCATTTAGAACTGGGAAACAAACACTAGCTCGCCTTATGAGAAACACTTTCTGCTTTTGAGAAAAGAGCACTCTTCTACTCTACTGTGTTTCCTATAGGGCCAGAACAGTGAGCCTGCTCAGAACAAAAGAACTGTGCTTCCTACACATACGTGCCATATCTAGTTCAACTCTGCTTAGGAAACTGACAAGAAGAGTAGATCCTCTTCAGTCCAATACACTGTACTTGCTGGGAACAGACGCGAGTGCTATTTTTACTGTGTATGGCAATGGGAGCGCAATAGTGACTCTTCTTACCAGAAAAACAACTCTTGCTCATAGGACCAAAAACTGCATTTGATTCACCTCCATTTAGGACTGGGAAACAAACGCTAGCTAGACTTACAAGAAACACACTCTGCTTTTGAGAAAAGAGCACTCCTCTACTCTACTGTGTTTCCTATAGGGCCAGAACAGTGAGCTTGCTCAGAACAAAAGAACTGTGCTTCCTACACACACGGGCCATATCTAGTTCAATTCTGCTTACGAAACTGACAAGAACAGTAGCCTCTCTTCAGTCCAATACACTGTACTTGCTGGGAACAGACGCGAGTGCTATTTGCACTGTGTATGGCAAAGGGAGCACAAAATGGACTCTGATTACCAGAAAACAACTCTCGCTCGTAGGACCAGAAACTGCATGTGTATTTCAACTCCATTTAGGACTGGGAAACAAACGCTAGCTCGCCTTACAAGAAACACACTCTGCTTTTGACAAAAGAGTACTCTTCTACTCTACTGTGTTTCCTATGGGGTCCAAACAGAGAACTTGCTCAGAACAAACGAACTGTGCTTCCTACACTCGGGCCATATCTAGTTCATCTCTGCTGAGGAAACTGACAAGAGAAGTAGCTCCTCTTCAGTCCAATACACTGTACTTGCTGGCAACAGATGCCAGTGCCATTTGCACTGTGTATGGCAATGGGAGCGCAATAGTGACTTTCCTTACCAGAAAAGCAACTCTTGCTCGTAGAACCAAAAACTGCATGTGATTCAACTCCATTTAGGACTGGGAAACAAATGCTAGCTCGCCTTACAAGTAACACACTCTGCTTTTGAGGAAGGAGCACTCTTCTACTCTACTGTGTTTCCTTTAGCACCAGAACAGCGAGCTTGCTCAGAACAAAAGAACTGTGCTTCCTACACACACGGCCATATCTAGTTCAATTCTCCTAGGAAACTGACAAGAACAGTAGATCCTCTTCAGTCCAATACACTGTACTTGCTGGGAACAGACAGCGAATGCTATTTGCCCTGTGTATGACAATGGGAGCGCAATTGTGACTCTTCATACCACAAAACAACTCTTGCTCATAGGACCAGAAACTGCATGTGATTCAACTCCATTTAGGACTGGGAAACAAACGCAAGCTCGCCTCACAAGAAACACACTCTGCTTTTGAGAAAAGAGCACTCTTCTACTCTACTGTTTTTCCTATAGGACCAGAACAGTGAGCTTGCTCAGAACAAAAGAACTGTGCTTCCTACACACACGGCCATATCTAGTTCAACTCTGCTTAGGAAACTGACGAGAACAGTAGATCCTCTTCAGTCCAATACACTGTACTTGCTGGGAACAGACGCGAGTGCTATTTGCACTGTGTACAGAAATGGGAGCACAATAGTGACTCTTCTTACCAGAAAACAACTCTTGCTCATAGGACCAGAAACTGCATGTTATTCAACTCCACTTAGGACTGGGAAACAAACGCTAGCTCGCCTTACAAGAAACACGCTCTGCTTTGAGAAAAAGGTCACACTTCTACTCTACTGTGTTTCCTATAGGGTCCGAACAGTGAGCTTGCTCAGAACAAAAGAACCGTGCTTCCTACACACACGGGCCATATCTAGTTCAACTCTGCTTAGTAAACTGACAAGAACAGTAGATCCTCTTCAGTCCAATACACTGTACTTGCTGGGAACAGACGCCAGTGCTATTTGCACTGTGAATGACAAAGGGAGCACAATAGTGACTCTTCTTACCAAAAACAACTCTAGCTCGTAGGACCAGAAACTGCATGTGATTCAACTCGATTTAGGACTGGGAAACAAACGCTAGCTCGCCTTACAAGAAACACAATCTTCTTTTTGAGTAAAGAGCACTCTTCTACTCTACTGTGTTTTCTATGGGGTCCGAACAGTGAGCTTGCTCAGAACAAAAGAACTGTGCTTCCTTCACACTAACGCCATATCTAATTCAACTCTGCTTAGGAAAATGACATGAACAGTAGCTCCTCTTCAGTCCAATACACTGTACTTGCTGGGAACAGATGCGAGTGCTATTTGCACTGTGTATGGCAATGGGAGCACAATAGTGACTTTCCTTACCAGAAAACAACTCTTGCGTGTAGGACCAGAAACTGCATGTGATTCAACTCCATTTAGGACTTGGAAACAAATGCTAGCTCGCCTTACAAGAAACACACTCTGCTTTTGAGGAAGGAGCACTCTTCTACTCTACTGTGTTTCCTATAGCGCCAGAACAGTGAGCTTCCTCAGAACAAAAGAACTGTGCTTCCTACACACGGCCATATTTCGTTCAATTCTGCTTAGTAAACTGACAAGAACAGTAGATCCTCTTCAGTCCAATACACTGTACATGCTGGGATCAAACGCCAGTGCGATTTGCGCTGTGTATGGCAATGGGAGCGCAATAGTGACTCCTCTTACCAGAAAACAAATCTTGCTCATAAGACCAGAAACTGCATATGATTCAACTCCATTTAGAACTGGGAAACAAACACTAGCTCGCCTTACGAGAAACACTTTCTGCTTTTGAGAAAAGAGCACTCTTCTACTCTACTGTGTTTCCTATAGGGCCAGAACAGTGAGCCTGCTCAGAACAAAAGAACTGTGCTTCCTACACATACGTGCCATATCTAGTTCAACTCTGCTTAGGAAACTGACAAGAAGAGTAGATCCTCTTCAGTCCAATACACTGTACTTGCTGGGAACAGACGCGAGTGCTATTTTTACTGTGTATGGCAATGGGAGCGCAATAGTGACTCTTCTTACCAGAAAACAACTCTTGCTCATAGGACCAAAAACTGCATTTGATTCACCTCCATTTAGGACTGGGAAACAAACGCTAGCTAGACTTACAAGAAACACACTCTGCTTTTGAGAAAAGAGCACTCCTCTACTCTACTGTGTTTCCTATAGGGCCAGAACAGTGAGCTTGCTCAGAACAAAAGAACTGTGCTTCCTACACACACGGGCCATATCTAGTTCAATTCTGCTTACGAAACTGACAAGAACAGTAGCCTCTCTTCAGTCCAATACACTGTACTTGCTGGGAACAGACGCGAGTGCTATTTGCACTGTGTATGGCAAAGGGAGCACAAAATGGACTCTGATTACCAGAAAACAACTCTCGCTCGTAAGGACCAGAAACTGCATGTGTATTTCAACTCCATTTAGGACTGGGAAACAAACGCTAGCTCGCCTTACAAGAAACACACTCTGCTTTTGACAAAAGAGTACTCTTCTACTCTACTGTGTTTCCTATGGGGTCCAAACAGAGAACTTGCTCAGAACAAACGAACTGTGCTTCCTACACTCGGGCCATATCTAGTTCATCTCTGCTGAGGAAACTGACAAGAGAAGTAGCTCCTCTTCAGTCCAATACACTGTACTTGCTGGCAACAGATGCCAGTGCCATTTGCACTGTGTATGGCAATGGGAGCGCAATAGTGACTTTCCTTACCAGAAAGCAACTCTTGCTCGTAGAACCAAAAACTGCATGTGATTCAACTCCATTTAGGACTGGGAAACAAATGCTAGCTCGCCTTACAAGTAACACACTCTGCTTTTGAGGAAGGAGCACTCTTCTACTCTACTGTGTTTCCTTTAGCACCAGAACAGCGAGCTTGCTCAGAACAAAAGAACTGTGCTTCCTACACACACGGCCATATCTAGTTCAATTCTCCTAGGAAACTGACAAGAACAGTAGATCCTCTTCAGTCCAATACACTGTACTTGCTGGGAACAGACGCGAATGCTATTTGCCCTGTGTATGACAATGGGAGCGCAATTGTGACTCTTCATACCACAAAACAACTCTTGCTCATAGGACCAGAAACTGCATGTGATTCAACTCCATTTAGGACTGGGAAACAAACGCAAGCTCGCCTCACAAGAAACACACTCTGCTTTTGAGAAAAGAGCACTCTTCTACTCTACTGTTTTTCCTATAGGACCAGAACAGTGAGCTTGCTCAGAACAAAAGAACTGTGCTTCCTACACACACGGCCATATCTAGTTCAACTCTGCTTAGGAAACTGACGAGAACAGTAGATCCTCTTCAGTCCAATACACTGTACTTGCTGGGAACAGACGCGAGTGCTATTTGCACTGTGTACAGAAATGGGAGCACAATAGTGACTCTTCTTACCAGAAAACAACTCTTGCTCATAGGACCAGAAACTGCATGTTATTCAACTCCACTTAGGACTGGGAAACAAACGCTAGCTCGCCTTACAAGAAACACGCTCTGCTTTGAGAAAAGGTCACACTTCTACTCTACTGTGTTTCCTATAGGGTCCGAACAGTGAGCTTGCTCAGAACAAAAGAACCGTGCTTCCTACACACACGGGCCATATCTAGTTCAACTCTGCTTAGTAAACTGACAAGAACAGTAGATCCTCTTCAGTCCAATACACTGTACTTGCTGGGAACAGACGCCAGTGCTATTTGCACTGTGAATGACAAAGGGAGCGCAATAGTGACTCTTCTTACCAAAAACAACTCTAGCTCGTAGGACCAGAAACTGCATGTGATTCAACTCGATTTAGGACTGGGAAACAAACGCTAGCTCGCCTTACAAGAAACACAATCTTCTTTTTGAGTAAAGAGCACTCTTCTACTCTACTGTGTTTTCTATGGGGTCCGAACAGTGAGCTTGCTCAGAACAAAAGAACTGTGCTTCCTTCACACTAACGCCATATCTAATTCAACTCTGCTTAGGAAAATGACATGAACAGTAGCTCCTCTTCAGTCCAATACACTGTACTTGCTGGGAACAGATGCGAGTGCTATTTGCACTGTGTATGGCAATGGGAGCACAATAGTGACTTTCCTTACCAGAAAACAACTCTTGCGTGTAGGACCAGAAACTGCATGTGATTCAACTCCATTTAGGACTTGGAAACAAATGCTAGCTCGCCTTACAAGAAACACACTCTGCTTTTGAGGAAGGAGCACTCTTCTACTCTACTGTGTTTCCTATAGCGCCAGAACAGTGAGCTTCCTCAGAACAAAAGAACTGTGCTTCCTACACACGGCCATATTTCGTTCAATTCTGCTTAGTAAACTGACAAGAACAGTAGATCCTCTTCAGTCCAATACACTGTACATGCTGGGATCAAACGCCAGTGCGATTTGCGCTGTGTATGGCAATGGGAGCGCAATAGTGACTCCTCTTACCAGAAAACAAATCTTGCTCATAAGACCAGAAACTGCATATGATTCAACTCCATTTAGAACTGGGAAACAAACACTAGCTCGCCTTATGAGAAACACTTTCTGCTTTTGAGAAAAGAGCACTCTTCTACTCTACTGTGTTTCCTATAGGGCCAGAACAGTGAGCCTGCTCAGAACAAAAGAACTGTGCTTCCTACACATACGTGCCATATCTAGTTCAACTCTGCTTAGGAAACTGACAAGAAGAGTAGATCCTCTTCAGTCCAATACACTGTACTTGCTGGGAACAGACGCGAGTGCTATTTTTACTGTGTATGGCAATGGGAGCGCAATAGTGACTCTTCTTACCAGAAAACAACTCTTGCTCATAGGACCAAAAACTGCATTTGATTCACCTCCATTTAGGACTGGGAAACAAACGCTAGCTAGACTTACAAGAAACACACTCTGCTTTTGAGAAAAGAGCACTCCTCTACTCTACTGTGTTTCCTATAGGGCCAGAACAGTGAGCTTGCTCAGAACAAAAGAACTGTGCTTCCTACACACACGGGCCATATCTAGTTCAATTCTGCTTACGAAACTGACAAGAACAGTAGCCTCTCTTCAGTCCAATACACTGTACTTGCTGGGAACAGACGCGAGTGCTATTTGCACTGTGTATGGCAAAGGGAGCACAAAATGGACTCTGATTACCAGAAAACAACTCTCGCTCGTAGGACCAGAAACTGCATGTGTATTTCAACTCCATTTAGGACTGGGAAACAAACGCTAGCTCGCCTTACAAGAAACACACTCTGCTTTTGACAAAAGAGTACTCTTCTACTCTACTGTGTTTCCTATGGGGTCCAAACAGAGAACTTGCTCAGAACAAACGAACTGTGCTTCCTACACTCGGGCCATATCTAGTTCATCTCTGCTGAGGAAACTGACAAGAGAAGTAGCTCCTCTTCAGTCCAATACACTGTACTTGCTGGCAACAGATGCCAGTGCCATTTGCACTGTGTATGGCAATGGGAGCGCAATAGTGACTTTCCTTACCAGAAAGCAACTCTTGCTCGTAGAACCAAAAACTGCATGTGATTCAACTCCATTTAGGACTGGGAAACAAATGCTAGCTCGCCTTACAAGTAACACACTCTGCTTTTGAGGAAGGAGCACTCTTCTACTCTACTGTGTTTCCTTTAGCACCAGAACAGCGAGCTTGCTCAGAACAAAAGAACTGTGCTTCCTACACACACGGCCATATCTAGTTCAATTCTCCTAGGAAACTGACAAGAACAGTAGATCCTCTTCAGTCCAATACACTGTACTTGCTGGGAACAGACGCGAATGCTATTTGCCCTGTGTATGACAATGGGAGCGCAATTGTGACTCTTCATACCACAAAACAACTCTTGCTCATAGGACCAGAAACTGCATGTGATTCAACTCCATTTAGGACTGGGAAACAAACGCAAGCTCGCCTCACAAGAAACACACTCTGCTTTTGAGAAAAGAGCACTCTTCTACTCTACTGTTTTTCCTATAGGACCAGAACAGTGAGCTTGCTCAGAACAAAAGAACTGTGCTTCCTACACACACGGCCATATCTAGTTCAACTCTGCTTAGGAAACTGACGAGAACAGTAGATCCTCTTCAGTCCAATACACTGTACTTGCTGGGAACAGACGCGAGTGCTATTTGCACTGTGTACAGAAATGGGAGCACAATAGTGACTCTTCTTACCAGAAAACAACTCTTGCTCATAGGACCAGAAACTGCATGTTATTCAACTCCACTTAGGACTGGGAAACAAACGCTAGCTCGCCTTACAAGAAACACGCTCTGCTTTGAGAAAAGGTCACACTTCTACTCTACTGTGTTTCCTATAGGGTCCGAACAGTGAGCTTGCTCAGAACAAAAGAACCGTGCTTCCTACACACACGGGCCATATCTAGTTCAACTCTGCTTAGTAAACTGACAAGAACAGTAGATCCTCTTCAGTCCAATACACTGTACTTGCTGGGAACAGACGCCAGTGCTATTTGCACTGTGAATGACAAAGGGAGCGCAATAGTGACTCTTCTTACCAAAAACAACTCTAGCTCGTAGGACCAGAAACTGCATGTGATTCAACTCGATTTAGGACTGGGAAACAAACGCTAGCTCGCCTTACAAGAAACACAATCTTCTTTTTGAGTAAAGAGCACTCTTCTACTCTACTGTGTTTTCTATGGGGTCCGAACAGTGAGCTTGCTCAGAACAAAAGAACTGTGCTTCCTTCACACTAACGCCATATCTAATTCAACTCTGCTTAGGAAAATGACATGAACAGTAGCTCCTCTTCAGTCCAATACACTGTACTTGCTGGGAACAGATGCGAGTGCTATTTGCACTGTGTATGGCAATGGGAGCACAATAGTGACTTTCCTTACCAGAAAACAACTCTTGCGTGTAGGACCAGAAACTGCATGTGATTCAACTCCATTTAGGACTTGGAAACAAATGCTAGCTCGCCTTACAAGAAACACACTCTGCTTTTGAGGAAGGAGCACTCTTCTACTCTACTGTGTTTCCTATAGGGCCAGAACAGTGAGCCTGCTCAGAACAAAAGAACTGTGCTTCCTACACATACGTGCCATATCTAGTTCAACTCTGCTTAGGAAACTGACAAGAAGAGTAGATCCTCTTCAGTCCAATACACTGTACTTGCTGGGAACAGACGCGAGTGCTATTTTTACTGTGTATGGCAATGGGAGCGCAATAGTGACTCTTCTTACCAGAAAACAACTCTTGCTCATAGGAACAAAAACTGCATTTGATTCACCTCCATTTAGGACTGGGAAACAAACGCTAGCTAGACTTACAAGAAACACACTCTGCTTTTGAGAAAAGAGCACTCCTCTACTCTACTGTGTTTCCTATAGGGCCAGAACAGTGAGCTTGCTCAGAACAAAAGAACTGTGCTTCCTACACACACGGGCCATATCTAGTTCAATTCTGCTTACGAAACTGACAAGAACAGTAGCCTCTCTTCAGTCCAATACACTGTACTTGCTGGGAACAGACGCGAGTGCTATTTGCACTGTGTATGGCAAAGGGAGCACAAAATGGACTCTGATTACCAGAAAACAACTCTCGCTCGTAGGACCAGAAACTGCATGTGTATTTCAACTCCATTTAGGACTGGGAAACAAACGCTAGCTCGCCTTACAAGAAACACACTCTGCTTTTGACAAAAGAGTACTCTTCTACTCTACTGTGTTTCCTATGAGGTCCAAACAGAGAACTTGCTCAGAACAAACGAACGGTGCTTCCTACACTCGGGCCATATCTAGTTCATCTCTGCTGAGGAAACTGACAAGAGAAGTAGCTCCTCTTCAGTCCAATACACTATACTTGCTGGCAACAGATGCCAGTGCTATTTGCACTGTGTAAGGCAATGGGAGCGCAATAGTGACTTTCCTTACCAGAAAGCACCTCTTGCACGTAGGACCAAAAACTGCATGTGATTCAACTCCATTTAGGACTGGGAAACAAATGCTAGCTCGCCTTACAAGTAACACACTCTGCTTTTGAGGAAGTAGCACTCTTCTACTCTACTGTGTTTCTTGTAAGGCCAGAACAGTGAGCTTGCTGAGAACAAAAGAACTGTGCTTCCTACACACACGGGCCATATCTAGTTCAACTCTGCTTAGGAAACTGACAAGAACAAGCTCCTCTTCAGTCCAATACACTGTACTTGTTGGGAACAGACGCGAGTGCTATTTGAACTGTGCATGGCAAAGGGAGCGCAATAGTGACTCTTCTTACGAGAAAACAACTCTTGCTTGTAGGACCAGAAACTGCATGTGTATTTCAACTCCATTTAGGACTGGGAAACAAATGCTAGCTCGCCTTACAAGAAACACACTCTGCTTTTGAGAAAAGAGCACTCTTCTACTCTACTGTGTTTCCTATGGTGTTCGAACAGTGAGCTTGCTCAAAACAAAAGAACGGTGCTTCCTACACACACGGGCCATATCTATTTCAACTCTGCTTAGAAAAATGACAAGAACATTAGCTCCTCTTCAGCCCAATACACTGTACTTGCTGGGAACAGATGCCAATGCTATTTGCACTGTGTATGGCAATGGGAGCGCAATAGTGACTTTCCTTACCAGAAAACAACTCTTGCGTGTAGGACCAAAAACTGCATGTGATTCAACTCCATTTACTACTTGGAAACAAACGCTAGCTTGCCTTACAAGAAACACACTCTGCTTTTGAGAAAACAGCACTCTTCTACTCTACTGTGTTTCCTATAGGGCCAGAACAGTGAGCTTGCTCAGAACAAAAGAACTGTGCTTCCTACACATGGCCATATCTAGTTCAACTGTGCTCAGGAATCTGACAAGAACAGTAGATCCTCTTCAGTCCAATACACTGTACTTGCTGGGAACAGACGCCAGTGCTATTTGCATTGTGTATGAAAATGGGAGCGCAATAGTGTCTCTTCTTACCAGAAAACAACTCTTGCTTGTAGGACCAGAAACTGCATGTGTATTTCAACTCCATTTAGGACTGGGAAACAAATGCTAGCTCGCCTTACAAGAAACACACTCTGCTTTTGAGAAAAGAGCACTCTTCTACTCTACTGTGTTTCCTATGGGGTTCGAACAGTGAGCTTGGTCAGAACAAAAGAAGTGTGCTTCCTACACACACGGGCCATATCTAGTTCAACTCTGCTTAGGAAACTGACAAGAACAGTAGCTCCTCTTCAGTCCAATACACTGTACTTGCGTTAAACAAACGTGAGTGCTATATGTACTGTGTATGGCAATGGGAGCGCAATACTGACTCTTCTTACCAGAAAACAACTCTTGCTCGTAGGACCAAAAACTGCATTTGATTCAACTCCATTTAGGACTGAGAAACAAACGCTAGCTTGCCTTAGAAGAAACACACTCTGCTTTTGAGAAAAGAGCCCGTTTCTACTCTACTGTGTTTTTTATAGGGCCAGAACAGTGAGTTGCTCAGAACAAAAGAACTGTGCTTCCTACACACACGGGCCATATCTAGTTCAATTCTCCTTAGGAAACTGACAAAAACAGTAGATCCTCTTCAGTCCAATACACTGTACCTACTGGGAACAGACGCCAGTGCTATTTGCCCTGTGTATGACAATGGGAGCACAATAGTGACTCTTCTTACCACAAAACAACTCTTGCTCGTAGGACCAGAAACTGCATGTGATTCAACTCCAGTTAGGATTGGAAAAACGCTAGCTCGCCTTACAAGAAACACACTCTGCTTTTGAGAATAGGGCACACATCTACTCTACTGTGTTTCCTATGGGGTCCAAACAGTGAGCTTGCTCAGAACAAAAGAACTGTGCTTCCTACACACACGGGTCATATCTAGTTCAACTCTGCTTAGGAAAATGACAAGAACAGTAGCTCCTCTTCAGTCCAATACACTGCACTTGCTGGGCACATACGCGAGTGCTCTTTGCACTGTGTACAGCAATGGGAGCGCAATAGTTACTCTTCTTACCAGAAAACAACTCTTGTTCATAGGACCAGAAAGTGAATGTCATTCAACTCCATTTAAGACTGGGAAACAAACGCCTGCTCACCTTACAAGAAACACACTCTTCTTCTTGTGTAAAGTACACTCTTCAACTCTACTTTGATTACTATGGGGTCCGAATTGTGAGGTTGCTGAGAACAAAAGAACTGTGCTTCCTACACACTCACGCCATATCTAATTCAACTCTGCTGAGGAAAATGACAAGAACATTAGCTCCTCTTCAGCCCAATACACTGTACTTGATGGGAACAGATGCGAGGGCTATTTGCACTGTGTATGGCAATGGGAGCGCAATAGTGACTTTCCTTACCAGAAAACAACTCTTGCGTGGAGGACCAAAAACTGCATTTGATTCAACTCCATTTAGGACTGAGAAACAAACGCTAGCTTGCCTTAGAAGAAACACACTCTGCTTTTGAGAAAAGAGCCCGTTTCTACTCTACTGTGTTTTTTATAGGGCCAGAACAGTGAGTTGCTCAGAACAAAAGAACTGTGCTTCCTACACACACGGGCCATATCTAGTTCAATTCTCCTTAGGAAACTGACAAAAACAGTAGATCCTCTTCAGTCCAATACACTGTACCTACTGGGAACAGACGCCAGTGCTATTTGCCCTGTGTATGACAATGGGAGCACAATAGTGACTCTTCTTACCACAAAACAACTCTTGCTCGTAGGACCAGAAACTGCATGTGATTCAACTCCAGTTAGGATTGGAAAAACGCTAGCTCGCCTTACAAGAAACACACTCTGCTTTTGAGAATAGGGCACACATCTACTCTACTGTGTTTCCTATGGGGTCCAAACAGTGAGCTTGCTCAGAACAAAAGAACTGTGCTTCCTACACACACGGGTCATATCTAGTTCAACTCTGCTTAGGAAAATGACAAGAACAGTAGCTCCTCTTCAGTCCAATACACTGCACTTGCTGGGCACATACGCGAGTGCTCTTTGCACTGTGTACAGCAATGGGAGCGCAATAGTTACTCTTCTTACCAGAAAACAACTCTTGTTCATAGGACCAGAAAGTGAATGTCATTCAACTCCATTTAAGACTGGGAAACAAACGCCTGCTCACCTTACAAGAAACACACTCTTCTTCTTGTGTAAAGTACACTCTTCAACTCTACTTTGATTACTATGGGGTCCGAATTGTGAGGTTGCTGAGAACAAAAGAACTGTGCTTCCTACACACTCACGCCATATCTAATTCAACTCTGCTGAGGAAAATGACAAGAACATTAGCTCCTCTTCAGCCCAATACACTGTACTTGATGGGAACAGATGCGAGGGCTATTTGCACTGTGTATGGCAATGGGAGCGCAATAGTGACTTTCCTTACCAGAAAACAACTCTTGCGTGGAGGACCAAAAACTGCATGTGATTCAACTCCATTTAGAACTTGGAAACAAACGCTAGCTCGCCTTACAAGAAACACACTCTGCTTTTGAGAAACAGCACTCTTCTACTCTACTGTGTTTCCTATAGCGCCAGAACAGTGAGCTTGCTCAGAACAAAAGAACTTTGCTTCCTACACATGGCCATATCTAGTTCAATTTTTCTTAGGAAACTGACAAGAACAGTAGATCCTCTTCAGTCCAGTACACTGTACTTGCTGGGAACAGACGCCAGTGCTATTTGCATAGTGTATGACAATGGGAGCGCAATAGTGACTCTTCTTACCACAAAACAATTCTTGCTCCTAGGACCAGAAACTGCATGTGATTCAACTACATTTAGGACTGGGAAACAAACGCTAGCTCGACTTACAAGAAACACACTCTGCTTTTGAGGAAAGAGCACTCTTCTACTCTACTGTGTTTCCTATAGGGCCAGAACAGTGAGCTTGCTGAGTACAAAAGAACTGTGCTTCCTACACACATGGGCCATATCTAGTTCAACTCTGCTTAGGAACCTGACAAGAACAGTAGATCCTCTTCAGTCCAATATACTGTACATGCTGGGAACAGAAGCCAGTGCTATTTGCCCTGTGTATGACAATGGGAGCGCAATAGTGACTCTTCTTACCAGAAAACAACTCTTGCTTGTAGGACCAGAAACTGCATGTGATTCAACTCCATTTAGGACTGGGAAACAAACGCTAGCTCGCCTTACAAGAAACACACTCTGCTTTTCAGAAAAGAGCACTCTTTTACTCTACTGTGTTTCCTATAGGGCCAGAACAGTGTGCTTGCTCAGAAGAAAAGAACTGTGCTTCCTACACACACGGGCCATATCTAGTTCAACTCTGCTTAGGAAACTGACGAGAACAGTAGCTCCTCTTCAGTCCAATACACTGCACTTGCTGGGCACATATGCGAGTGCTATTTGCACTGTGTACAGCAATGGCAGCGCAATAGTTACTCTTCTTACCAGAAAACAACTCTTGTTTGTAGGACCAGAAAGTGAATGTCATTCAACTCCATTTAGGACTGGGAAACAAACGCTATCTCACCTTACAAGAAACACACTCTTCTTCTTGAGTAAAGTACACTCTTCAACTCTACTGTGATTTCTATAGGGTCCGAAATGTGAGGTTGCTGAGAACAAAAGAACTGTGCTTCCTACACACTCGCGCCATATCTAATTCAACTCTGCTCAGGAAAATGACAAGAACATTAGCTCCTCTTCAGCCCAATACACTGTACTTGCTGGGAACAGATGCGAGGGCTATTTGCACTGTGTATGGCAATGGGAGCACAATAGTGACTTTCCTTACCAGAAAACAACTCTTGCGTGTAGGACCAAAAACTGCATGTGATTCAACTCCATTTAGACCTTGGAAACAAACGCTAGCTCGCCTTACAAGAAACACACTCTGCTTTTGAGAAAACAGCACTCTTCTACTCTACTGTGTTTCCTATAGTGCCAGAACAGTGAGCTTGCTCAGAACAAAAGAACTGTGCTTCCTACACATGGCCATATCTAGTTCAATTTTGCTTAGGAAACTGACAAGAACAGTAGATCCCCTTCAGTCCAATACACTGTACATGCTGGGAACAGACGGAAGGGCTATTTGCCCTCTGTATGACAATGGGAGCGCAATAGTTACTCTTATTACCAGAAAAAACTCTTGCTCGTAGGACCAGAAACTGCATGTGATTCAATTCCATTTAGGACTGGGAAACAAACGGTAGCTCGCCCTAAAAGAAACACACTGTGCTTTTGAGAAAAGAGCACTCTTTTACTCTACTATGTTTTCTATGGTGTCCGAACAGTGAGCTTGCTGAGAACGAAAGAACTGTGCTTCCTACACACACGGGCCATATCTAGTTCAACTCTGCTTAGGAAACTGACAAGAACAGTAGCTCCTCTTCAGTCCAATACACTGTACTTGTTGGGAACAGACGCGATTGCTATTTGCACTGTGTATGGCAAAGGGAGCGCAATAGTGACTCTTCTTACCAGAAAACAACTCTTGCTTGTAGGACCAGAAACTGCATGTGTATTTCAACTCCATTTAGGACTGGGAAACAAATGCTAGCTCGCCTTACAAGAAACACACCCTGCTTTTGAGAAATGAGCACTCCTCTACTCTACTGTGTTTCCTGTGGGGTTCAACAGTGAGCTTGGTCAGAACAAAAGAAGTGTGCTTCCTACACACACGGGCCATATCTAGTTCAACTCTGCTTAGGAAACTGACAAGAAGTGTAGCTCCTCTTCAGACCAATACACTGTACATGTGTTAAACAAACGCGAGTGCTATATGTACTGTGTATGGCAATGGGAGCGCAATATTGACTCCTTTTACCAGAAAAAAACTCTTGCTCGTAGGACCAAAAACTGCATTTGATTCAACTCCATTTAGGACTGAGAAACAAACGCTAACTCACCTTAGAAGAAACACACTCTGCTTTTGAGAAAAGAGGCCTTTTCTACTCTACTGTGTTTCCTATAGGACCAGAACAGTGAGCTTGCTCAGAACAAAAGAACTGTGCTTCCTACACACACAGGCCATATCTAGTTCAATTCTCCTTAGGAAACTGACAAGAACAGTAGATCCTCTTCAGTCCAATACACTGTACTTACTGGAAACAGACGCCAGTGCTGTTTGCCCTGTGTATGACAATGGGAGCGCAATAGTGACACTTCTTACCACAAAACAACTCTTGCTCGTAGGACCAGAAACTGCATGTGATTCAACTCCATTTAGGATTGGGAAACAAACGCTACCTCGCCTTACAAGAAACACACTCTGCTTTTGAGAATAGGGCACACATCTACTCTACTGTGTTTCCTATGAGGTTCAAACAGTGAGCTTGCTCAGAACAAAAGAACTGTGCTTCCTACACACACGGGCCATATCTAGTTCAACTCTGCTTAGGAAACTGACAAGAACAGTAGCTCCTCTTCAGTCCAATACACTATAATTACTGGGAACAGACGCGAGTGCTATTTGCACTGTGTACGGCAATGGGAGCACAATAGTGACTCTTCTTACCAGAAAACAACTCTTGCTCTTAGGATCAGAAACTGCATTTGATTCAATTCACTTAGGACCGGGAAACAAACGCTAGCTCGCCTTACAAGAAACACGCTCTGCTTTTGAGAATAGGGCACACATCTTCTCTCCTGTGTTTCCTATGGGATCCAAAAAGTGAGCTTGCTCAGAACAAAAGAATTTTGCTTCCTACACACACGGTTCATATCTAGTTCAACTCTGCTTAGGAAAATGACAAGAACAGTAGCTCCTCTTCAGTCCAATACACTGTACTTGCTGGGAACAGACGCGAGTGCTATTTGTACTGTGTATGGCAATGGGAGCGCAATAGTGACTCTTCTTACCAGAAAACAACTCTTGCTCGTAGGACCAACAACTGCATTTGATTCAACTCCATTTAGGACTGGGAAACAAACGCTAGCTCGCCTTACAAGAAACACACTCTGCTTTTGAGAAAAGAGCACTGTTCTACTCTGCTGTGTTTCCTATAGGGCCAGAACAGTGAGCTTGCTCAGAACGAAAGAACTGTGCTTCCTACACACACGGTCCATATCTAGTTCAACTCTGCCTAGGAAACTGACAAGAACAGTAGCTCCTCTTCAGTCCAATACACTGTACTTACTGGGAACAGACGCTAGTCCTATTTGTACTGTGTATGGCAATGGGAGCGCAATAGTGACTCTTCTTACCAGAAAACAACTCTTGCTCTTAGGACCAACAACTGCATTTGATTCAACTCCATTTAGGATTGGGAAACAAACGCTAGCTCGCCTTACAAGAAACACACTCTGCTTTTGAGAAAAGAGCACTGTTCTACTCTGCTGTGTTTCCTATAGGGCCAGAACAGTGAGCTTGCTCAGAACGAAAGAACTGTGCTTCCTACACACACGGTCCATATCTAGTTCAACTCTGCCTAGGAAACTGACAAGAACAGTAGCTCCTCTTCAGTCCAATACACTATACTTACTGGGAACAGACGCTAGTCCTATTTGTATTGTGTACGGCAATGGGAGCACAATAGTGACTCTTCTTACCAGAAAACAACTCTTGCTCGTAGGACCAGAAACTGCATTTGATTCAACTCCACTTAGGACTGGGAAACAAACGCTAACTCGCCTTACAAGAAACTCGCTCTGCTCTGGAGAATAGGGCACACATCTTCTCTACTGTGTTTCTTATGGGGTCCAAACAGTGAGCTTGCTCAAAACAATAGAATTGTGCTTCCTGCACACACGGGTCATATCTAGTTCAACTCTGCTTAGGAAACTGACAAGAACAGTAGCTCCTCTTCAGTCCAATACACTGTACTACTGGGAACAGATGCGAGTGCTCTTTGCACTGCATATGGCAATGGGAGCGCAATAGTGACTTTCCTTACCAGAAAACAACTCTTGCTCGTAGGACCAGAAACTGCATGGGATTCAACTCCATTTAGGACTGGGAAATAAACACTAGCTCGCCTTACAAGAAAGACACTCTGATTTTGATAAAAGAGCACTCTTCTACTCAACTGTGTTTCCAATGGGGTCCGAACAGTGAGCTTGCTCAGAACAAAAGAACTGTGCTTCCTACACACAGGGGCCATATCTAGTTCAACTCTGCTTAGGAAACTGACAAGAACAGTAGATCCTCTTCAGTCCAATACACTGTACATGCTGGGAACAGACGCCAGTGCTATTTGCCCTGTGTATGAAAATGGGAGGGCAATAGTGACTCTTCCTACAAGAAAACAACGCTTGCTCGTAGGACCAGAAACTGGATGTGATTCAACTCCATTTAGAACTGGGAAACAAACGCTAGCTCGCCTTACTAGAAACACACTCTGCTTTTGAGAAAAGAGCACTCTTCTACTCTACTGTGTTTGCTATAGGGCAAGAACAGTGAGTTTGCTCAGAACAAAAGAACTGTGCTTCCTACAAATACGGCCATATCTAGTTCAATTCTGCTTAGGAAACTGACAAGAACAGTAGATCCTCTTCAGTCCAATACACTGTACTTGCTGGGAACAGATGCGAGGAGTGCTATTTGCATTGTGTATGGAAATGGGAGCACAATAGTGACTTTACTTACCAGAAAACAACTCTTGCACATAGGAACAAAAACTGCATGTGATTCAACTCCATTTAGGACTGGGAAACAAATGCTAGCTCGCCTTACAAGAAACACACTCTGCTTTTGAGAAAAGAGCACTCACTCTTCTACTCTACTGTGTCTCCTATAGGGCCAGAGCAGTGAGTTTGCTCAGAACAAAAGAACTGTGCTTCCTACAAATACGGCCATATCTAGTTCAATTCTGCTTAGGAAACTGACAAGAACAGTAGATCCTCTTCAGTCCAATACAGTGTACATGCTGGGAACAGATGCCAGTGCTATTTGCCCTGTGTATGACAATGGGAGCACAATAGTGACTCTTCTTACCAGAAAACAACTCTTGCTCGTAGGACCAGAAACTTCATGGGATTCAACTCCATTTAGGACTGGGAAACAAACCCTAGCTCGCCTTACAAGAAACACACTCTGCTTTTGAGAAAAGAGCACTCTTCTACTCTACTGTGTTTCCTATGTGGTCCGAACAGTGAGCTTGCTCAGAACAAAAGAACTGTGCTTCCTACACACACGGGCCATATCTAGTTCAACTCTGCTTAGGAAACTGACAAGAACAGTAGCTCCTCTTCAGTCCAATACACTGTACTTGCTGGGAACAGACACGAGTGCTATTTGCACTGTGTATGGCAATGGGACCACAATAGTGACTTTGCTTACGAGAAAACAACTCTTGCTCGTAGGACCAAAAACTGCATGTGATTCAACTCCATTTAGGACTGGGAAACACTCCAGCTCGCCTTACAAGAAACACACTCTGCTTTTGAGAAAGAGCGGTCTTCTATTCTACTGTGGTTCATATGGGGTCCGAACATTGAGCTTGCTCAGAACAAAAGAACTGTGCTTCCTATACACAGGGGCCATATCTAGTTCAACTCTGCTTAGGACACTGAAAAGAACAGTAGCTCCGCTTCAGTCCAATACACTGTACTTGCTGGGAACAGACACGAGTGCTATTTGAACTGTGTATGGCAATGGGAGTGCAATAGTGACTTTCCTTACCAGAAAACAACTCTTGCTCGTAGGACAATAAACTGCATGTGTTTCAACTCTATTTAGGACTGGGAAACAAACGCTAGCTCGCCTTACAAGAAACACACTCTGCTTTTGAGAAAAGAGCACTCTTCTGTTCTACTGTGTTTCCTATGGAGTCCGAACAGTGAGCTTGCTCAGAACAAAAGAACTGTGCTTCCTACACACACGGGCCATATCTAGTTCAACTCTGCTTAGGAAACTGACAAGAACGGTAGCTCCTCTTCAGTCCAATACACTGTACTAGCTGGGAACAGACGCGAGTCCTATTTGTACTGTGTATAGAAATAGGAGTGCAATAGTGACTCTTCTTATCAGAAAACACCTCTTCCTCGTAGGAACAAAAACTGCATGGGATTCAACTCCATTTCTGACTGGGGAAAAAACACTAGCTCGCCTTACAAGAAACACACTCTGCTTTTGAGAAAAGAGCACTCTTCTACTCTTCTGTGTTTCCTATGTGGTCCGAACAGTGAGCTTGCTCAGAACAAAAGAACTGTGCTTCCTACACACAGGGGCCATATCTAGTTCAACTCTGCTTAGCAAACTGACAAGAACAGTAGCTCTGCTTCAGTCCATTACACTGTACTTCCTGGGAACAGACGCGAGTGCTATTTGCACTGTGTATGGCAAAGGGAGCGCAATAGTGACTTTCCTTACCAGAAAACAACTCTTGCTCGTAGGACCAAAAACTGCATGTGATTCAACTCCATTTAGGACTGGGAAACAAACGCTAGCTCGCCTTACAAGAAACACACTCTGCTTTTGAGAAAATTGCAGTCTTCTATTCTACTGTGTTTCATATGGGATCCGAACATTGAGCTTACTCAGAACAAAAGGACTGTGCTTCCTACACACACCGGACATATCTAGTTCAACTCTGCTTAGGAAACTGACAAGAACAGTAGCTCCTCTTCAGTCCAATACACTGTACTTGCTGGGAACAGACGCGAGTGCTATTTGCACTGTGTATGGCAATGGGAGTGCAATAGTGACTTTGCTTACAAGTAAACAACTCTTGCTCGTAGGACCAAAAACTGCATGAGATTCAACTCCATTTAGGACTGGGAAAAAAACGCTAGCTCACCTTACAAGAAACACACTCTGCTTTTGAGAAAAGAGCAGTCTTCTATTTCACTGTGGTTCATATGGTGTCCGAACAGTGAGCTTGCTGAGAACAAAAGAACTGTGCTTCCTACACACATGGGCTATATCTAGTTCAACTCTGCTTAGAAAAGTGACAAGAACAGTAGCTCCTCTTCAGTTCAATACACTGTACTTGCTGGGAACAGACGCGAGTGCTATTTGCAGTGTGTATGGCAAAGGGAGCGCAATAGTGACTTTCCTTACCAGAAAACAACTCTTGCTCGTATGACCAAAAACTGCATGTGATTCAACTCCATTTAGGACTGGGAAACAAACGCTAGCTCGCCTTACAAGAAACACACTCTGCTTTTGAGAAAAGAGCACTCTTCTATTCTACTGTGGTTCATATGGTGTCCGAACATTGAGCTTGCTCAGAAAAAAGAACTGTGCTTCCTACACACACTGGCCATATCTAGTTCAACTCTGTTTGGAAACTGACAAGAACAGTAGCTCCTCTTCAGTCCAATACACTGTACTTGCTGGGAACAGACGCGAGTGCTATTTGCACTGTGTATGGCAATAGGAGCAAAATAGTGACTCTTCTTATCAGAAAACAACTCTTGCTCGTAGGACCAGAAACTGCATGGGATTCAACTCCATTTAGGACTGGGAAATAAACACTAGCTCGCCTTACAAGAAAGACACTCTGATTTTGATAAAAGAGCACTCTTCTACTCAACTGTGTTTCCTATGGGGTCCGAACAGTGAGCTTGCTCAGAACAAAAGAACTGTGCTTCCTACACACAGGGGCCATATCTAGTTCAACTCTGCTTAGGAAACTGACAAGAACAGTAGATCCTCTTCAGTCCAATACACTGTACATGCTGGGAACAGACGCCAGTGCTATTTGCCCTGTGTATGAAAATGGGAGGGCAATAGTGACTCTTCCTACAAGAAAACAACGCTTGCTCGTAGGACCAGAAACTGGATGTGATTCAACTCCATTTAGAACTGGGAAACAAACGCTAGCTCGCCTTACTAGAAACACACTCTGCTTTTGAGAAAAGAGCACTCTTCTACTCTACTGTGTTTGCTATAGGGCAAGAACAGTGAGTTTGCTCAGAACAAAAGAACTGTGCTTCCTACAAATACGGCCATATCTAGTTCAATTCTGCTTAGGAAACTGACAAGAACAGTAGATCCTCTTCAGTCCAATACACTGTACTTGCTGGGAACAGATGCGAGGAGTGCTATTTGCACTGTGTATGGAAATGGGAGCACAATAGTGACTTTACTTACCAGAAAACAACTCTTGCACATAGGAACAAAAACTGCATGTGATTCAACTCCATTTAGGACTGGGAAACAAATGCTAGCTCGCCTTACAGGAAACACACTCTGCTTTTGAGAAAAGAGCACTCACTCTTCTACTCTACTGTGTCTCCTATAGGGCCAGAGCAGTGAGTTTGCTCAGAACAAAAGAACTGTGCTTCCTACAAATACGGCCATATCTAGTTCAATTCTGCTTAGGAAACCGACAAGAACAGTAGATCCTCTTCAGTCCAATACAGTGTACATGCTGGGAACAGATGCCAGTGCTATTTGCCCTGTGTATGACAATGGGAGCACAATAGTGACTCTTCTTACCAGAAAACAACTCTTGCTCGTAGGACCAGAAACTTCATGGGATTCAACTCCATTTAGGACTGGGAAACAAACCCTAGCTCACCTTACAAGAAACACACTCTGCTTTTGAGAAAAGAGCACTCTTCTGTTCTACTGTGTTTCCTATGGAGTCCGAACAGTGAGCTTGCTCAGAACAAAAGAACTGTGCTTCCTACACACACTGGCCATATCTAGTTCAACTCTGCTTAGGAAACTGACAAGAACGGTAGCTCCTCTTCAGTCCAATACACTGTACTAGCTGGGAACAGACACGAGTCCTATTTGTACTGTGTATAGAAATAGGAGCGCAATAGTGACTCTTCTTATCAGAAAACACCTCTTCCTCGTAGGAACAAAAACTGCATGGGTTTCAACTCCATTTCTGACTGGTGAAAAAACACTAGCTCGCCTTACAAAAAACACACTCTGCTTTTGAGAAAAGAGCACTCTTCTACTCTTCTGTGTTTCCTATGTGGTCCGAACAGTGAGCTTGCTCAGAACAAAAGAACTGTGCTTCCTACACACAGGGGCCATATCTAGTTCAACTCTGCTTAGCAAACTGACAAGAACAGTAGCTCTGCTTCAGTCCATTACACTGTACTTCCTGGGAACAGACGCGAGTGCTATTTGCACTGTGTATGGCAAAGGGAGCGCAATAGTGACTTTCCTTACCAGAAAACAACTCTTGCTCGTAGGACCAAAAACTGCATGTGATTCAACTCCATTTAGGACTGGGAAACAAACGCTAGCTCGCGTTACAAGAAACACACTCTGCTTTTGAGAAAAGAGCAGTCTTCTATTCTACTGTGGTTCATATGGGATCCGAACATTGAGCTTACTCAGAACAAAAGGACTGTGCTTCCTACACACACCGGACATATCTAGTTCAACTCTGCTTAGGAAACTGACAAGAACAATAGCTCCTCTTCAGTCCAATACACTGTACTTGCTGGGAACAGACGCGAGTGCTATTTGCACTGTGTATGGCAATGGGAGCGCAATAGTGACTTTGCTTACAAGTAAACAACTCTTGCTCGTAGGACCAAAAAGTGCATGAGATTCAACTCCATTTAGGACTGGGAAAAAAACGCTAGCTCACCTTACAAGAAACACACTCTGCTTTTGAGAAAAGAGCAGTCTTCTATTTCACTGTGGTTCATATGGTGTCCGAACAGTGAGCTTGCTGAGAACAAAAGAACTGTGCTTCCTACACACATGGGCTATATCTAGTTCAACTCTGCTTAGAAAAGTGACAAGAACAGTAGCTCCTCTTCAGTTCAATACACTGTACTTGCTGGGAACAGACGCGAGTGCTATTTGCAGTGTGTATGGCAAAGGGAGCGCAATAGTGACTTTCCTTACCAGAAAACAACTCTTGCTCGTATGACCAAAAACTGCATGTGATTCAACTCCATTTAGGACTGGGAAACAAACGCTAGCTCGCCTTACAAGAAACACACTCTGCTTTTGAGAAAAGAGCACTCTTCTATTCTACTGTGGTTCATATGGTGTCCGAACATTGAGCTTGCTCAGAAAAAAGAACTGTGCTTCCTACACACACTGGCCATATCTAGTTCAACTCTGTTTGGAAACTGACAAGAACAGTAGCTCCTCTTCAGTCCAATACACTGTACTTGCTGGGAACAGACGCGAGTGCTATTTGCACTGAGTATGGCAATAGAAGCAAAATAGTGACTCTTCTTATCAGAAAACAACTCTTGCTCGTAGGACCAGAAACTGCATGGGATTCAACTCCATTTAGGACTGGGAAATAAACACTAGCTCGCCTTACAAGAAAGACACTCTGATTTTGATAAAAGAG
Source organism: Peromyscus eremicus (assembly GCF_949786415.1). NCBI lineage: Eukaryota > Metazoa > Chordata > Mammalia > Rodentia > Cricetidae > Peromyscus > Peromyscus eremicus. The sequence goes on along the minus strand of NW_026735459.1, from coordinate 102,065 downwards.
CACTCTTCTACTCAACTGTGTTTCCTATGGGGTCCGAACAGTGAGCTTGCTCAGAACAAAAGAACTGTGCTTCCTACACACAGGGGCCATATCTAGTTCAACTCTGCTTAGGAAACTGACAAGAACAGTAGCTCCTCTTCAGTCCAATACACTGTACATGCTGGGAACAGACGCCAGTGCTATTTGCCCTGTGTATGAAAATGGGAGGGCAATAGTGACTCTTCCTACAAGAAAACAACGCTTGCTCGTAGGACCAGAAACTGGATGTGATTCAACTCCATTTAGAACTGGGAAACAAACGCTAGCTCGCCTTACTAGAAACACACTCTGCTTTTGAGAAAAGAGCACTCTTCTACTCTACTGTGTTTGCTATAGGGCAAGAACAGTGAGTTTGCTCAGAACAAAAGAAATGTGCTTCCTACAAATACGGCCATATCTAGTTCAATTCTGCTTAGGAAACTGACAAGAACAGTAGATCCTCTTCAGTCCAATACACTGTACTTGCTGGGAACAGATGCGAGGAGTGCTATTTGCACTGTGTATGGAAATGGGAGCACAATAGTGACTTTACTTACCAGAAAACAACTCTTGCACATAGGAACAAAAACTGCATGTGATTCAACTCCATTTAGGACTGGGAAACAAATGCTAGCTCGCCTTACAAGAAACACACTCTGCTTTTGAGAAAAGAGTACTCACTCTTCTACTCTACTGTGTCTCCTATAGGGCAAGAGCAGTGAGTTTGCTCAGAACAAAAGAACTGTGCTTCCTACAAATACGTCATATCTAGTTCAATTCTGCTTAGGAAACCGACAAGAACAGTAGATCCTCTTCAGTCCAATACAGTGTACATGCTGGGAACAGATGCCAGTGCTATTCGCCCTGTGTATGACAATGGGAGCACAATAGTGACTCTTCTTACCAGAAAACAACTCTTGCTCGTAGGACCAGAAACTTCATGGGATTCAACTCCATTTAGGACTGGGAAACAAACCCTAGCTCGCCTTACAAGAAACACACTCTGCTTTTGAGAAAAGAGCACTCTTCTACTCTACTGTGTTTCCTATGTGGTCCGAACAGTGAGCTTGCTCAGAACAAAAGAACTGTGCTTCCTACACACACGGGCCATATCTAGTTCAACTCTGCTTAGGAAACTGACAAGAACAGTAGCTCCTCTTCAGTCCAATACACTGTACTTGCTGGGAACAGACACGAGTGCTATTTGCACTGTGTATGGCATTGGGACCACAATAGTGACTTTACTTACAAGAAAACAACTCTTGCTCGTAGGACCAAAAACTGCATGTGATTCAACTCCATTTAGGACTGGGAAACAAACTCCAGCTCGCCTTACAAGAAACACACTCTGCTTTTGAGAAAAGAGCACTCTTCTATTCTACTGTGGTTCATATGGTGTCCGAACATTGAGCTTGCTCAGAAAAAAGAACTGTGCTTCCTACACACACTGGCCATATCTAGTTCAACTCTGTTTGGAAACTGACAAGAACAGTAGCTCCTCTTCAGTCCAATACACTGTACTTGCTGGGAACAGACGCGAGTGCTATTTGCACTGTGTATGGCAATAGGAGCAAAATAGTGACTCTTCTTACCAGAAAACAACTCTTGCTCGTAGGACCAGAAACTGCATGGGATTCAACTCCATTTAGGACTGGGAAATAAACACTAGCTCGCCTTACAAGAAAGACACTCTGATTTTGATAAAAGAGCACTCTTCTACTCAACTGTGTTTCCTATGGGGTCCGAACAGTGAGCTTGCTCAGAACAAAAGAACTGTGCTTCCTACACACAGGGGCCATATCTAGTTCAACTCTGCTTAGGAAACTGAAAAGAACAGTAGCTCCGCTTCAGTCCAATACACTGTACTTGCTGGGAACAGACACGAGTGCTATTTGAACTGTGTATGGCAATGGGAGTGCAATAGTGACTTTCCTTACCAGAAAACAACTCTTGCTCGTAAGACCAAAAACTGTATGTGATTCAACTCCATTTAGGACTGGGAAACAAACACTAGCTCGCCATACAAGAAACACACTCTGCTTTTGAGAAAAGAGCACTCTTCTACTCTACTGTGTTTCCTAGAGGACCAGAACAGTGAGCTTGCTCAGAATAAGAGAACTGTGCTTCATACAAATACTGCCATATCTAGTTCAATTCTGCTAAGGAAACTGACAAGAACACTAGATCCTCTTCAGTCCAATACACTGTACATGCTGGGAACAGACGCCAGTGCTATTTGCCCTGTGTGACAATGGGAGCACAATAGTGACTCTTCTTACCAGAAAACAACTCTTGCTCGTAGGACAATAAACTGCATGTGTTTCAACTCTATTTAGGACTGGGAAACAAACACTAGCTCGCCTTACAAGAAACACACTCTGCTTTTGAGAAAAGAGCACTCTTCTGCTCTACTGTGTTTCCTATGGAGTCCGAACAGTGAGCTTGCTCAGAACAAAAGAACTGTGCTTCCTACACACACAGGCCATATCTAGTTCAACTCTGCTTAGGAAACTGACAAGAACGGTAGCTCCTCTTCAGTCCAATACACTGTACTAGCTGGGAACAGACGCGAGTCCTATTTGTACTGTGTATAGAAATAGGAGCGCAATAGTGACTCTTCTTATCAGAAAACACCTCTTCCTCGTAGGAACAAAAACTGCATGGGATTCAACTCCATTTCTGACTGGGGAAAAAACACTAGCTCGCCTTACAAGAAACACACTCTGCTTTTGAGAAAAGAGCACTCTTCTACTCTTCTGTGTTTCCTATGTGGTCCGAACAGTGAGCTTGCTCAGAACAAAAGAACTGTGCTTCCTACACACAGGGGCCATATCTAGTTCAACTCTGCTTAGCAAACTGACAAGAACAGTAGCTCTGCTTCAGTCCATTACACTGTACTTCCTGGGAACAGACGCGAGTGCTATTTGCACTGTGTATGGCAAAGGGAGCGCAATAGTGACTTTACTTACCAGAAAACAACTCTTGCTCGTAGGACCAAAAACTGCATGTGATTCAACTCCATTTAGGACTGGGAAACAAACGCTAGCTCGCCTTACAAGAAACACACTCTGCTTTTGAGAAAAGAGCAGTCTTCTATTCTACTGTGTTTCATATGGGGTCCGAACATTGAGCTTACTCAGAACAAAAGAACTGTGCTTCCTACACACACCGGACATATCTAGTTCAACTCTGCTTAGGAAACTGACAAGAACAGTAGCTCCTCCTCAGTCCAATACACTGTACTTGCTGGGAACAGACGCGAGTGCTATTTGCACTGTGTATGGCAATGGGAGCACAATAGTGACTTTGCTTACAAGTAAACAACTCTTGCTCGTAGGACCAAAAACTGCATGAGATTCAACTCCATTTAGGACTGGGAAAAAAAACGCTAGCTCACCTTACAAGAAACACACTCTGCTTTTGAGAAAAGAGCAGTCTTCTATTTCACTGTGGTTCATATGGTGTCCGAACAGTGAGCTTGCTGAGAACAAAAGAACTGTGCTTCCTACACACATGGGCTATATCTAGTTCAACTCTGCTTAGAAAAGTGACAAGAACAGTAGCTCCTCTTCAGGTCAATACACTGTACTTGCTGGGAACAGACGCGAGTGATATTTGCACTGTGTATGGCAAAGGGAGCGCAATAGTGACTTTCCTTACCAGAAAACAACTCTTGCTCGTATGACCAAAAACTGCATGTGATTCAACTCCATTTAGGACTGGGAAACAAACGCTAGCTCGCCTTACAAGAAACACACTCTGCTTTTGAGAAAAGAGCACTCTTCTATTCTACTGTGGTTCATATGGTGTCCGAACATTGAGCTTGCTCAGAAAAAAGAACTGTGCTTCCTACACACACTGGCCATATCTAGTTCAACTCTGTTTGGAAACTGACAAGAACAGTAGCTCCTCTTCAGTCCAATACACTGTACTTGCTGGGAACAGACGCGAGTGCTATTTGCACTGTGTATGGCAATAGGAGCAAAATAGTGACTCTTCTTATCAGAAAACAACTCTTGCTCGTAGGACCAGAAACTGCATGGGATTCAACTCCATTTAGGACTGGGAAATAAACACTAGATCGCCTTACAAGAAAGACACTCTGATTTTGATAAAAGAGCACTCTTCTACTCAACTGTGTTTCCTATGGGGTCCGAACAGTGAGCTTGCTCAGAACAAAAGAACTGTGCTTCCTACACACAGGGGCCATATCTAGTTCAACTCTGCTTAGGAAACTGACAAGAACAGTAGCTCCTCTTCAGTCCAATACACTGTACATGCTGGGAACAGACGCCAGTGCTATTTGCCCTGTGTATGAAAATGGGAGCGCAATAGTGACTCTTCTTACAAGAAAACAACGCTTGCTCGTAGGACCAGAAACTGGATGTGATTCAACTCCATTTAGAATTGGGAAACAAACGCTAGCTCGCCTTACTAGAAACACACTCTGCTTTTGAGAAAAGAGCACTCTTCTACTCTACTGTGTTTGCTATAGGGCAAGAACAGTGAGTTTGCTCAGAACAAAAGAACTGTGCTTCCTACAAATACGGCCATATCTAGTTCAACTCTGCTTAGCAAACTGACAAGAACAGCAGCTCCGCTTCAGTCCAATACACTGTACTTCCTGGGAACAGATGCGAGTGCTATTTGCACTGTGCATGGAAATGGGAGCACAATAGTGACTTTACTTACCAGAAAACAACTCTTGCACATAGGAACAAAAACTGCATGTGATTCAACTCCATTTAGGACTGGGAAACAAATGCTAGCTCGCCTTACATGAAACACACTCTGCTTTTGAGAAAAGAGCACTCACTCTTCTACTCTACTGTGTCTCCTATAGGGCCAGAGCAGTGAGTTTGCTCAGAACAAAAGAACTGTGCTTCCTACAAATACGGCCATATCTAGTTCAATTCTGCTTAGGAAACTGACAAGAACACTAGATCCTCTTCAGTCCAATACAGTGTACATGCTGGGAACAGATGCCAGTGCTATTTGCCCTGTGTATGACAACGGGAGCACAATAGTGACTCTTCTTACCAGAAAACAACTCTTGCTCGTAGGACCAGAAACTTCATGGGATTCAACTCCATTTAGGACTGGGAAACAAACCCTAGCTCGCCTTACAAGAAACACACTCTGCTTTTGAGAAAAGAGCACTCTTCTACTCTACTGTGTTTCCTATGTGTTCCGAACAGTGAGCTTGCTCAGAACAAAAGAACTGTGCTTCCTACACACACGGGCCATATCTAGTTCAACTCTGCTTAGGAAACTGACAAGAACAGTAGCTCCTCTTCAGTCCAATACACTGTACTTGCTGGGAACAGACACGAGTGCTATTTGCACTGTGTATGGCAATGGGACCACAATAGTGACTTTGCTTACGAGAAAACAACTCTTGCTCGTAGGACCAAAAACTGCATGTGATTCAACTCCATTTAGGACTGGGAAACAAACTCCAGCTCGCCTTACAAGAAACACACTCTGCTTTTGAGAAAAGAGCACTCTTCTACTCTAATGTGTTTTCTATGGGGTCCGAACATTGAGCTTGCTCAGAACAAAAGAACTGTGCTTCCTACACACAGGGGCCATATCTAGTTCAGCTCTGCTTAGGAAACTGACAAGAACAGTAGCTCCGCTTCAGTCCAATACACTGTACTTGCTGGGAACAGACACCAGTGCTATTTGCCCTGTGTATGACAATGGGAGCGTAATAGTGACTCTTCTTACCAGAAAACAACTCTTGCTCGTAGGACCAGAAACTGCATGGGATTCAACTCCATTTCTGACTGGGAAACAAACACTAGTTCGCATTACAAGAAACACACTCTCCTTTTGAGAAAAGAGCACTCTTCTACTCTACTGTGTTTCCTATAGGGCCAGAACAGTGAGTTTGCTCAGAACAAAAGAACTGTGCTTCCTACAAATACGGCCATATCTAGTTCAATTCTGCTTATGAAACTGACAAGAACAGTAGCTCCTCTTCAGTCCAATACACTGTATTTGCTGGGAACAGACGCCAGTTCTATTTGCCCTGTGTATGACAAGGGGAGCGCAATAGTGACTCCTCTTACCAGAAAACAACTCTTGCTCATAGGACAAGAAACTGCATGTGATTCAACTCCATTTAATACTGAGAAACAAACGCTGGCTCGCCTTACAAGAAACACACTCTGCTTTTGAGAAAAGAGCACTCTTCTACTCTACTGTGTTTCCGAAGGGTTCCGAAAAGTGAGCTTGCTCAGAACAAAAGAACTGTGCTTCCTACACACAGGGGCCATATCTAGTTCAACTCTGCTTAGGAAACTGACAAGAACAGTAGCTCCTCTTCAGTGCAATACACTGTAATTGCTAGGAACAGACGCGAGTGCTATTTGCACTGTGTATGGCAAAGGGAGCACAATAGTGACTTTCCTTACCAGAAAACAACTCTTGTTCGTAGGACCAAAAACTGCATGTGATTCAACTCCATTTAGGACTGGGAAACAAACGCTAGCTCGCCTTACAAGAAACACACACTGCTTTTGAGAAAGAGCACTCTTCTACACTAATGTGTTTTCTATGGGGTCCGAACATTGAGCTTGCTCAGAACAAAAGAACTGTGCTTCCTACACACAGGGGCCATATCTAGTTCAGCTCTGCTTAGGAAACTGACAAGAACAGTAGCTCCTCTTCAGTCCAATACACTGTACTTGCTGGGAACAGACGCCAGTGCTATTTGCCCTGTGTATGACAAAGGGAGCATAATAGTGACTCTTCTTACCAGAAAACAACTCTTGCTCGTAGGACCAGAAACTGCATGGGATTCAACTCCATTTAGGACTGGGAAACAAACACTAGTTCGCTTTACAAGAAACACACTCTCCTTTTGAGAAAAGAGCACTCTTCTACTCTACTGTGTTTCCTATAGGGCCAGAACAGTGAGTTTGCTCAGAAAAAAAGAACTGTACTTCCTACAAATACGGCCATATCTAGTTCAATTCTGCTTAGGAAACTGACAAGAACAGTAGATCCTCTTCAGTCCAATACACTGTACATGCTGGGAACAGACGCCAGTTCTATTTGCCCTGTGTATGACAATGGGAGCGCAATAGTGACTCTTCTTACCAGAAAACAACTCTTGCTCATAGGACAAGAAACTGCATGTGATTCAACTCCATTTAGGACTGGGAAACAAACGCTAGCTCGCCTTACAAGAAACACACTCTGCTTTTGAGAAAAGAGCACTCATCTACTCTACTGTGTTTCCTAAGGGGTCCGAAAAGGGAACTTGCTCAGAACAAAAGAACTGTGCTTCCTACACACAGGGGCCATATCTAGTTCAACTCTGCTTAGGAAACTGACAATTATAGTAGCTCCTCTTCAGTGCAATACACTGTACTTGCTAGGAACAGACGCGTGTGCTATTTGCACTGTGTATGACAATGGGAGCATAATAGTGACTCTTCTTACCAGAAAACAACTCTTGCTCGTAGGACCAGAAACTGCATGGGATTCAACTCCATTTCTGACTGGGAAACAAACACTAGCTCGCATTACAAGAAACATACTCTCCTTTTGAGAAAACAGCACTCTTCTACTCTAATGTGTTTCCTATGGGTTCCGAATAGAGAGCTTGCTCAGAACAAAAGAACTGTGCTTCGTACATACAGGGGCCATATCTAGTTCAACTCTGCTTAGGAAACTGACAAGAACAGTAGCTCCTCTTCAGTCCAATACACTGTACTTGCTGGGAACAGACGCGAGTGCTATTTGCACTGTGTATAGAAATGGGAAAGCAATAGTGACTTTCCTTACCAGAAACAACTCTTGCTCGTAGGACCAAAAATTGCATGTAATTCAACTCCATTTAGGACTGGGAAAGAAACACTAGCTCGCCTTACAAGAAACACACTCTGCTTTTGAGAAAAGAGCACTCTTCTACTCTACTGTGTTTCCTAAAGGACCAGAACAGTGAGCTTGCTCAGAACAAAAGAACTGTGCTTCATACAAATACTGCCATAACTAGTTCAATTCTGCTAAGGAAACTGAAAAGAACAGTAGATCCTCTTCAGTCCAATACACTGTACATGCTGGGAACAGACGCCAGTGCTATTTTCCCTGTGTATGACAATGGGAGCGCAATAGTGACTTTCCTTACCAGAAAAAAACTCTTGCACATAGGACCAAAAACTGCATATGATTCAACTCCATTTAGGACTGGGAAACAAACGCTAGCTCGCCTTACAAGAAACACACTCTGCTTTTGAGAAAAGAGCACTCTTCTACTCTACTGTGTCTCCAATAGGGCCAGAACAGTGTGTTTGCTCAAAACAAAAGAACTGTGCTTCCTACAAATACGGCCATATCTAGTTCAATTCTGCTCAGGAAACTGAAAAGAACAGTAGATCCTCTTCAGTCCAATACACTGTACTTGCTGGGAACAGACGCGAGTGCTATTTCTACTGTGTATGGCAATAGGAGCGCAATAGTGACTCTTCTTATCAGAAAACAACTCTTGCTGGTAGGACCAGAAACTGCATGGGATTCAACTCCATTTAGGACTGGGAAACAAACGATAGCTCGACTTACAAGAAACACACTCTGGATTGCGAAAGGAGCACTCTTCTACTCTAATGTGTTTCCTATAGGGCCAGAACAGTGAGCATTCTCAGCACAAAAGAAATGTGCTTCCTACACAGACGGTCCATATCTAGTTAAACTCTGCTTAGGAAACTGACAAGAACAGTAGATCCTCTTCAGTTCCATACACTGTACATGCTGGGAACAGATGTCAGTGCTTTTTGCCCTGTGTATGACAATGCAAGCACAATAGTCACTCTTCTTACCAGAAAACAACTCTTGTTCGTAGGACCAGATACTGCATGTGATTCAACTCCATTTAGGATTGGGAAACAAACGCTAGCTCGCCTTACAAGAAACACACTCTGCTTTTGAGAAAAGAGCACTCTTCTACTCTACTGTGTTTCCAATAGGGCCAGAAGAGTGAGCTTGCTCAGAACAAAAGAACTGTGCTTCCTACAAATACGGCCATATCTAGTTCAATTCTGCTTAGGAAACTGACAAGAACAGTAGATCCTCTTCAGTCCAATACACTGTACTTGCTGGGAAGAGACGCGAGTGCTATTTGCACTGTGTCCGACAATGGGAGCGCAAGAGTGACTTTCCTTACCAGAAAACAACTCTTGCTCGTAGGACCAAAAACAGGATGTGATTCAACTCCATTTAGTACTGGGAAACAAACGCTATCTTGCCTTACAAGAAACATACTCTGCTTTTGAGAAAACAGCACTCTTCTACTCTACTGTGTTTCCTATGGGGTCTGAACAGTGAGCTTGCTCAGAACAAAAGAACAGTGCTTCCTACACACAGGGGCCATATCTAGTTCAACTCTGCTTAGCAAACTGACAGGAACAGTAGCTCCGCTTCAGTCCAATACACTGTACTTGCTGGGAACAGACGTGAGTGCTATTTGCACTTTGTATGGCAATGGGAGCGCAAGAGTGACTTTCTTTACCAGAAAACAACTCTTGCTCGTAGCACCAAAAACTGCATGTGATTCAACTCCATTTAGGATTGGTAAACAAACGCTAGCTTGCCTTACATGAAACACACTCTGCTTTTGAGAAAAGAGCACTCTTCTACACTACTTTGTTTCTTATAGGGCCAGAACAGTGAGCTTGCTCAGAACAAAAGAACTGTGCTTCATACAAATACGGCCATATTTAGTTCAACTCTGCTTAGGAAACTGACAAGAACGGTAGCTCCTCCTCAGTCCAATACACTGTCCTAGCTGGGAACAGACGCGAGTGCTATTTGTACTGTGTATGGCAATAGGAGCGCAATAGTGACTCTTCTCATCAGAAAACAACTCTTGCTGATAGGACCAGAAACTGCATGGGATTCAACTCTATTTAGGACTGGGAAACAAACGATAGCTCGACTTACAAGAAACACACTCTGGATTGAGAAAGGAGCACTCTTCTACTCTAATGTGTTTTCTATAGGGCCGAAAAGTGAGCATTCTCAGAACAAAAGAACTGTGTTTCCTACACACACGGTCCATATCTAGTTCAACTCTGCTTAGGAAACTGACAAGAACAGTAGATCCTCTTCAGTCCAATCCACTGTACATGCTGGGAACAGATGCCAGTGTGATTTGCCCTGTGGATGACAATGGGAGCGCAATAGTGACTCTTCTTACCAGAAAACAACTCTTGCTCGTAGGACCAGATACTGCATGTGATTCAACTCCATTTAGGATTGGGAAACAAACGCTAGCTGGCCTTACAAGAAACATACTCTGCTTTTGAGAAAAGAGCTCTCTTCTACTCTACTGTGTTATCTATGGGGTCAGAAAATTGAGCTTTCTCAGAACAAAAGAACTGTGCTTCCTACACACAGGGGGCATATCTAGTTCAATTATGCTTAGGAAACTGAGAAGAACAGTAGCTCCTCTTCAGTCCAATACACTGTACTTGCTGGGAAGAGACGCGAGTGCTATTTGCACTGTGTCTGACAATGGGAGCGCAATAGTGACTTTCCTTACCAGAAAACAACTCTTGCTCGTAGGACCAAAAACAAGATGTGATTTATCTCCATTTAGTACTGGGAAAAAACGCTAGCTTGCCTTACAAGAAACACACTCTGCTTTTGAGAAAAGAGCACTCTTCTACTCTACTGTTTTTCCTATAGGGCCAGAACAGTGAGTTTGCTCAGAACAAAAGAACTGTGATTCCTACAAATACGGCCATATCTAGTTCAATTCTGCTTAGGAAACTGACAAGAACAGTAGCTCCGCTTCAGTCCAATACACTGTATTTGCTGGGAACAGATGCCAGTTCTATTTGCCCTGTTTATGACAATGGGAGCGCAATAGTGACTCTTCTTACCAGAAAACTTCTCTTCCTCGTAGGACCAGAAACTGCATGTATTTCAAATCCATTTAGGAATGGGAAACAAACGCTAGCTCGCCTTACAAGAAACACACTCTGCTTTTGAGAAAAGAGCACTCTTCTACTCTACTGTGTTTCCTATAGGGCCAGAACAGTGAGTTTGCTCAGAAGAAAAGAACTGTGCTTCCTACAAATACGGCCATATCTAGTTCAATTCTGCTTAATAAACTGACAAGAACAGTAGCTCCGCTTCAGTCCAATACACTGTACTTGCTGGGAACAGACGCCAGTGCTATTTGCACTGTGTATGGCAATGGGAGCGCAATAGTGACTTACCTTAACAGAAAACAACTCTTGCTCCTAGGACCAAAAACTGCATGTGATTCAACTCCATTTAGGACTTGGAAACAAACGGTAGCTTGCCTTACAAGAAACACACTCTGCTTTTGAGAAAAGAGCAGTCTTCTACTCTACTGTGGTTCCTATGGGGTCCGAACATTGAGCTTGCTCAGAACAAAAGAAGTGTGCTTCCTACACACACGGGCCATATCTAGTTCTACTCTGCTTAGGAAACTGACAAGAACAGTAGCTCTGCTTCAGTCCAATACACTGTACTTGCTGGGAACAGACGCGAGTGCTATTTGCCCTGTGTATGGTAATGGGAGCGCAATAGTGACTTTCCTTAACAGAAAACAACTCTTGCTCGTAGGACCAAAAACTGCATGTGATTCAACTCCATTTATTACTGGGAAACAAACGCTAGTTCGCCTTACAAGAAACACACTCTGCTTTTGAGTAAAGAGCAGTCTTCTACTCTACTGTGGTTCCTATGGGGTCCGAACATTGAGCTTGCTCAGGACAAAAGAACTGTGCTTCCTACACACACGGGCCATATCTAGTTCAACTCTTCTTAGGAAACTGACAAGAACAGTAGATCCTCTTCAGTCCAATACAGTGTACATGCTGGAAACAGACGCCACTGTTATTTATCCTGTGAATGACAATGGGAGCACAATAGTGACTCTTCTTACCAGAAAACAACTCTTGCTCTTAGGACAAGAACCTGCATGTGATTCAACTCCATTTAGGACTGGGAAACAAATGCTAGCTCGCTTTACAAGAAACACACTCTGCTTTTGAGAAAAGAGCACTCTTCTACTCTACTGTGTTTCCTATGGGGTCTGAACAGTGAGCTTGCTCAGAACAAAAGAACTGAGCTTCCTACACACAGGGGCAATATCTAGTTCAACTCTGCTTAGGAAACTGACAAGAACAGTAGCTCCACTTCAGTCCAATACACTGTACTTGCTGGGAACAGACGCCAGTGCTATTTGCACTGTGTATGGCAATGCGAGCGCAATAATGACTTTCCTTACCAGAAAACAACTCTTGCTCATAGGACCAAAAACTGCATGTGATTCAACTCCATTTAGGACTGGGAAACAAACGCTAGCTCGCCTTACAAGAAACACACTCTGCTTTTGAGAAAAGAGCACTCTTCTACTCTACAGTTTTTCCAATAGGGCCAGAACAGTGAGTTTGCTCAGAACAAAAGAACTGTGATTCCAAGAAAATACGGCCATATCTAGTTCAATTCTGCTTAGGAAACTGACAAGAACAGTAGATCCTCTTCAGTCCAATACACTGTACATGCTGGGAACAGACGCCATTGCTATTTGCCCTGTGTATGACAATGGGAGCACAAGAGTGACTCTTCTTACCAGAAAACAACTCTTGCTCGTAGGACAAGAAACTGCATGTGATTCAACTCCATTTAGGACTGGGAAACAAACGCTAGCTCGCCTTACAAGAAACACACTCTGCTTTGAGAAAAGAGCACTCTTCTACTCTACTGTGTATCCTATGGGGTCCGAACAGTGAGCTTGCTCAGAACAAAAGAACTGTGCTTCCTCCACACACGGGCCATATCTAGTTCAACTCTGCTTAGGATACTGACAAGAACAGTAGCTCCACTTCAGTCCAATACACTGTACGTGCAGGGAACAGACGCCAGTGCTATTTGTCCTCTGTATGACAATGGGAGCGCAATAGTGACTCTTCTTATCAGTAAACACCTCTTGCTCATAGGACCAGAAACTGCATGGGATTCAACTCCATTTCTGACTGGGAAACAAACACTAGCTCGCCTTACAAGAAACACACTCTGCTTTTGAGAAAAGAGCACTCTTCTACTCTACTGTATTTCCTATGTGGTCCTAACAGTGAGCTTGCTCAGAACAAAAGAACTGTGCTTCCTACACACAGGGGCAATATCTAGTTCAACTCTGCTTAGGAAACTGACAAGAACAGTAGCTCCGCTTCAGTCCAATACACTGTACTTGCTGGGAACAGACGCCAGTGCTATTTGCACTGTGTATGGCAATGGGAGCGCAATAGTGACTTTCCTTAACAGAAAACAACTCTTGCTCGTAGGACCAAAAACTGCATGTGATTCAACTCCATTTAGGACTGGGAAACAAACGCTAGTTCGCCTTATAAGAAACACACTCTGCTTTTGAGAAAAGAGCACTCTTCTACACTAATGTGTTTTCTATGGGGTCCGAACAGTGAACTTGCTCAGAACAAAAGAACTGTGTTTCCTACACACAGGGGCCATATCTAGTTCAACTCTGCTTAGGAAACTGACAAGAACAGTAGCTCCGCTTCTGTCCAATACACTGTACTTGCTGGGAACAGATGCGAGTGCTATTTGCACTGTGTATGGAAATGGGAGCACAATAGTGACTTTCATTACCAGAAAACAAATCTTGCTCATAGGACCAAAAACAGGATGTGATTCAACTCCATTTAGTACTGGGAAACAAACGCTAGCTTGCCTTACAAGAAACACACTCTGCTTTTGAGAAAAGAGCACTCTTCTACTCTACTGTGTTTCCTATGGGGTCCGAACAGTGAGCTTGCTCAGAACAAAAGAACTGTGCTTCCTACACACACGGGCCATATCTAGTTCAACTCTGCTTAGGAAACTGACAAGAACCGTAGCTCCTCCTCAGTCCAATACACTGTCCTAGCTGGGAACAGACGCTAGTGCTATTTGTACTGTGTATGGCAATAGGAGCGCAATAGTGACTCTTCTTATCAGAAAACAACTCTTGCTGGTAGGACCAGAAACTGCATGGGATTCAACTCTATTTAGGACTGGGAAACAAACGATAGCTCGACTGACAAGAAACACACTCTGGATTGAGAAAGGAGCACTCTTCTACTCTAATGTGTTTCCTATAGGGCCAGAACAGTGAGCATTCTCAGAACAAAAGAACTGTGCTTCCTACACACACGGGCCATATCTAGTTCAACTCTGCTTAGGTAACTGACAAGAACGGTAGCTCCTCTGCAGTCCAATACACTGTAATAGCTGGGAACAGACGCGAGTGCTATTTGCACTGTGTATGGCAATGGGAGCACAATAGTGACTCTTCTTATCGGAAAACACCTCTTGGTGGTGGGACCAAAAACTTCATGGGATTCAACTCCATTTCTGACTGGGAAACAAACGCTAGTTCGCCTTATAAGAAACAAACTCTGCTTTTGAGAAAAGAGCACTCTTCTACACTAATGTGTTTTCTATGGGGTCCGAACAGTGAGCTTGCTCAGAACAAAAGAACTGTGTTTCCTACACACAGGGGCCATATCTAGTTCAACTCTGCTTAGGAAACTGACAAGAACAGTAGCTCTGCTTCAGTCCAATACACTGTACTTGCTGGGAACAGATGCGAGTGCTATTTGCACTGTGTAAGGAAATGGGAGCACAATAGTGACTTTCATTACCAGAAAACAAGTCTTGCTCATAGGACCAAAAACAGGATGTGATTCAACTCCTTTTAGTACTGGGAAACAAACACTAGCTTGCCTTACAAGAAACACACTCTGCTTTTGAGAAAAGAGCACTCTTCTACTCTACTGTGTTTCCTATGGGGTCCGAACAGTGAGCTTGCTCAGAACAAAAGAACTGTGCTTCCTACACACACGGGCCATATCTAGTTCAACTCTGCTTAGGAAACTGTCAAGAACCGTAGCTCCTCCTCAGTCCAATACACTGTCCTAGCTGGGAACAGACGCTAGTGCTATTTGTACTGTGTATGGCAATAGGAGCGCAATAGTGACTCTTCTTATCAGAAAACAACTCTTGCTGGTAGGACCAGAAACTGCATGGGATTCAATTCTATTTAGGACTGGGAAACAAACGATAGCTTGACTGACAAGAAACACACTCTGGATTGAGAAAGGAGCACTCTTCTACTCTAATGTGTTTCCTATAGGGCCTGAACAGTGAGCATTTTCAGAACAAAAGAACTGTGCTTCCTACACACACGGTCCATATCTAGTTAAATTCTGCTTAGGAAACTGACAAGAACAGTAGATCCTCTTCAGTCCAATACACTGTACATGCTGGGAACAGATGCCAGTGTGATTTGCCCTGTGTATGACAATGGGAGCGCAATAGTGACTCTTCTTACCAGAAAATAACTCTTGCTCGTAGGACCAGATACTGCATGTGATTCAACTCCATTTAGGATTGGGAAACAAATGCTAGCTCGCCTTACAAGAAACACACACTGCTTTTGAGAAAAGAGCACTCTTCTACTCTACTGTATTTCCTATGTGGTCCTAACAGTGAGCTTGCTCAGAACAAAAGAACTGTGCTTCCTACACACAGGGGCCATATCTAGTTCAACTCTGCTTAGGAAACTGACAAGAACAGTAGCTCCGCTTCAGTCCAATACACAGTACTTGCTGGGAACAGACGCGAGTGCTATTTGCACTGTGTAGGGCAATGGGAGCGCAATAGTGACTTTCCTTACCAGAAAACAACTCTTGCTGGTAGGACCAGAAACTCCATGTGATTCAACTCCATTTAGGACTGGAAAACAAACACTAGCTCGCCTTACGAGAAACACACTCTGGTTTTGAGAAAAGAGCACTCTTCTACTCTACTGTGTTTCCTATAGGACCAGAACAGTGAGTTTGCTCAGAACAAAAAAAACTGTGCTTCCTACAAATACGGCCATATCTAGTTCAATTCTGCTTAGGAAACTTACAAGAACAGTAGATCCTCTTCAGTCCAATACACTGTACATGCTGGGAACAGACGCCAGTGCTATTTGCCCTGTGTATGACAATGGGAGCTCGATAGTGACTCTTGCTACCAGAAAACAACTCTTGCTCGTAGGACAAGAAACTGCATGTGATTCAACTCCATTTAGGACTGGGAAACAAATGCTAGCTCGCCTTACAAGAAACACACTCTGTTTCTGAGAAAAGAGCACTCTTCTACTCCACTGTGTTTCCAATGGGGTCCGAACAGTGAGCTTGCTCAGAACAAAAGAACTGTGCTTCCTACAAACACGGGCCATATCTAGTTCAACTCTGCTTAGGTAACTGACAAGAACGGTAGCTCCTCTGCAGTCCAATACACTGTAATAGCTGGGAACAGACGCGAGTGCTATTTGCACTGTGTATGGCAATGGGAGCACAATAGTGACTCTTCTTATTGGAAAACACCTCTTGGTGGTGGGACCAAAAACTTCATGGGATTCAACTCCATTTCTGACTGGGAAACAAACGCTAGTTCGCCTTATAAGAAACAAACTCTGCTTTTGAGAAAAGAGCACTCTTCTACACTAATGTGTTTTCTATGGGGTCCGAACAGTGAGCTTGCTCAGAACAAAAGAACTGTGTTTCCTACACACAGGGGCCATATCTAGTTCAACTCTGCTTAGTAAACTGACAAGAACAGTAGCTCCGCTTCAGTCCAATACACTGTACTTGCTGGGAACAGATGCCAGTGCTATTTGCCCTGTTTATGACAATGGGAGCACAATAGTGACTCTTCTTATCGGAAAACACCTCTTGCTCATAGGACCAGACTCTGCATGGGATTCAACTCCATTTCTGACTGGGAAACAAACACTAGTTCGCCTTACAAGAAACACACTCTGCTTTTGAGAAAAGAGCACTCTTCTACTCTTCTGTGTTTCCTATGTGGTCCGAACAGTGAGCTTGCTCAGAACAAAAGAACTGTGCTTCCTTCACACAGGGGCCATATCTAGTTCAACTCTGCTTAGGAAACTGACAAGAACAGTAGCTCCGCTTCAGTCCAATACACTGTACTTGCTGGGAACAGATGCGAGTGCTATTTGCACTGTGTATGGAAATGGGAGCGCAATAGTGACTTTCCTTACCAGAAAACAAATCTTGCTCATAGGACCAAAAACAGGATGTGATTCAACTCCATTTATTACTGGGAAACAAACGCTAGCTTGCCTTACAAGAAACACACTCTGCTTTTGAGAAAAGAGCACTCTTCTACTCTACTGTGTTTCCTAGAAGTTCCGAACAATGAGCTTGCTCAGAACAAAAGAACAGTGCTTCCTACACACAGGGGCCATATCTAGTTCAACTCTGCTTAGAAATCTGACAAGAACAGTAGCTCTGCTTCAGTCCAATACACTGTACTTGCTGGGAACAGACGCGAGTGCTATTTGCACTGTGTATGGCAATGGGAGCTCAAGAGTGACTTTCCTTACCAGAAAACAACTCTTGCTCATAGGACCAAAAACTGCATGTGATTCAACTCCATTTAGGACTGGGAAACAAACGCTAGCTCGCCTTACAAGAAACACACTCTGCTTTTGAGAAAAGAGCACTCTTCTACTCTACTGTGTTTCCTATAGGGCCAGAACAGTGAGTTTGCTCAGAACAAAAGAACTGTGATTCCTACAAATACGGCCATATCTAGTTCAATTCTGCTTAGGAAACTGACAAGAACAGTAGATCCTCTTCAGTCCAATACACTGTACATGCTGAGAACAGACGCCAGTGCTATTTGCCCTGTGTATGACAATGGGAGCACAATAGTGACGCTTCTTACCAGAAAACAACTCTTGCTCGTAGGACAAGAAACTGCATGTGATTCAACTCCATTTAGGTTTGGGAAACAAACGCTAGCTCGCCTTACAAGAAACACACTCTTCTTTTGAGAAAAGAGCACTCTTCTACTCTTCTGTGTTTCCTATGTGGTCCGAACAGTGAGCTTGCTCAGAACAAAAGAACTGTGCTTCCTACACACAGGGGCCATATCTAGTTCAACTCTGCTTAGGAAACTGACAAGAACAGTAGCTCCGCTTCAGTCCAATACACTCTACTTGCTGGGAACAGATGCGAGTGCTATTTGCACTGTGTATGGAAATGGGAGCGCAATAGTGACTTTCCTTACCAGAAAACTAATCTTGCTCATAGGACCAAAAACTGCATGTGATTCAACTCCATTTAGGACTGGGAAACAAACGCTAGCTCGCCTTTCAAGAAACACACTCTGCTTTTGAGAAAAGAGCACTCTTCTACTCTACTGTGTTTCCTATAGGGCCAGAACAGTGAGTTTGCTCAGAACAAAAGAACTGTGCTTCCAACAAATACGGCCATATCTAGTTCAATTCTGCTTAGGAAACTGACAAGAACAGTAGATACTCTTCAGTCCAATACACTGTACATGCTGGGAACATACGCCAGTGCAATTTGCCCTGAGTATGACAATGGGAGCACAATAGTGACTCTTCTTACCAGAAAACAACTCTTGCTCGTAGGACAAGAAAGTGCATGTGATTCAACTCCTTTTATGACTGTGAAACAAACGCTAGCTCGCCTTACAAGAAACACACTCTGCTTTTGAGAAAAGAGCACTCTTCTACTCTACTGTATTTCCTATGGGGTACGAACAGTGAGCTTGCTCAGAACAAAAGAACTGTGCTTCCTACACACACGGGCCATATCTAGTTCAACTCTGCTTAGTAAACTGACAAGAACGGTAGCTCCTCCTCAGTCGAATACACTGTCCTAGCTGGGAACAGACGCGAGTGCTATTTGTACTGTGTATGGCAATAGGAGCGCAATTCTGACTCTTCTTATCAGAAAACAACTCTTGCTGGTAGGACCAGAAACTGCATGGGATTCAACTCCATTTAGGACTGGGAAACAAACGATAGCTCGACTTACAAGAAACACACTCTGGATTCGAAAGGAGCACTCTTCTACTCTAATGTGTTTCCTATAGGGTCCGAACAGTGAGTTTGCTCAGAAAAAAAGAACTGTGATTCCTACAAATACGGCCATATCTAGTTCAATTCTGCTTAGGAAACTGACAAGAACAGTAGATCCTCTTCAGTCCAATACACTGTACATGCTGGGAACAGATGCCAGTGCTATTTGCCCTGTGTATGACAATGGAGCGCAATAGTGACTCTTCTTACCAGAAAACAACTCTTCCTCGTAGGACAAGAAACTGCATGTGATTCAACTACATTTAGGACTGGGAAACAAACGCTAGCTCTCCTTACAAGAAACACACTCTGATTTTGAGAAAAGAGCACTCTTCTACTCTACTGTGTATCCTATGGGGTCCGAACAGTGAGCTTGCATAGAACAACAGAACTGTGCTTCCTCCACACACGGGCCATATCTAGTTCAACTCTGCTTAGGAAACTGACAAGAACGGTAGCTCCACTTCAGTCCAATACACTGTACGTGCAGAGAACAGACTCCAGTGCTATTTGTCCTCTGTATGACAATGGGAGCGCAATAGTGACTCTTCTTATCGGAAAACACCTCTGGCTCATAGGACCAGAAACTGCATGGGATTGAACTCCATTTCTGACTGGGAAACAAATGCTATCTCGACTTACAAGAAACACACTCTGCTTTTGAGAAAAGAGCACTCTTCTACTCTAATGTGTTTCCTATAGTGCAGAACAGTGAGCATTCTCAGAACAAAAGAACTGTGCTTCCTACACACACGATCCATATCTAGTTAAACTCTGCTTAGGAAACTGACAAGAACGGTAGCTCCTCTTCAGTCCAATACACTGTACTAGCTGGGAACAGACGCCAGTGCTATTTGCCCTGTGTATAGCAATGAGAGCGCAATAGTGACTTTTCTTATCAGAAAACAACTCTTGCTCGTAGGACCAAAAACTGCATGGGATTCAACTCCATTTAAGACTGGGAAACAAACGCTAGCTCGCCTTACAAGAAAAACACTCTGCTTTTGAGAAAAGGGCACACTTCTACTCTACTGTGTTTCCTATAGGGTCCGAAGAGTGAGCTTTCTCAGAACAAAAGAACTGTGCTTCCTACACACACTGACTATATTTAGTACGACTCTGATTAGGAAACTGACAAGAACAGTAGATCCTCTTCAGTCCAATACACTGTACATGCTGGGAACAGACGCCAGTGCTATTTGCCCTGTGTATGACAACGAGAGCACAATAGTGACTCTTCTTACCAGAAAACAACTCTTGCTCATAGGACCAGAAACTGCATGTGATTCAACTCCATTTAAGACTGCAAAACAAACGGTAGCTTGCCTTACAAGAAACACACTCTGCTTTTGAGAAAAGAGCAGTCTTCTACTCTACTGTGGTTCCTATGGGGTCCGAACATTGAGCTTGCTCAGAACAAAAGAAGTGTGCTTCCTACACACACAGTCCATATCTAGTTAAACTCTGCTTAGGAAACTGACAAGAACAGTAGATCCTCTTCAGTCCAATACACTGTACATGCTGGGAACAGATGCCAGTGTGATTTGCCCTGTGTATGAATATGAGAGCGCAATAGTGACTCTTCTTAACAGAAAACAACTCTTGCTCGTAGGACAAGAAACTGTATGTGATTCAACTCCATTTAGGACTGGGAAACAAACGCTTGCTCGCCTTACAAGAAACACACTCTGCTTTTTCGAAAACATCACTCTTCTACTCTACTGTGTATCCTAGGGGGTCCGAACAGTGAGCTTGCTCAGAACAACAGAACTGTGCTTCCTCCACACACGGGCCATATCTAGTTCAACTCTGCTTTGGAAACTGACAAGAACAGTAGCTCCACTTCAGTCCAATACACTGTACATGCAGGGAACAGACGCCAGTGCTATTTGTCCTCTGTATGACAATGGGAGCGCAATAGTGACTCTTCTTATCAGAAAACACCTCTTGCTCGTAGGACCAGAAACTGCATGGGATTCAACTCCATTTCTGACTGGGAAACAAACACTAGCTCGCCTTACAAGAAAAACACTCTGCTTTTGAGAAAAGAGCACTCTTCTACTCTACTGTATTTCCTATGTGGTCCGAACAGTGAGCTTGCTCAGAACAAAAGAACTGTGCTTCCTACACGCAGGGGCCATATCTAGTTCAACTCTGCTTAGGAAACTGACAAGAACAGTAGCTCCGCTTCAGTCCAATACACTGTACTTGCTGGGAACAGACGCGAGTGCTATTTGCACTGTGTATGGCAATGGGAGCGCAAGAGTCACTTTCCTTACAGAAAACAACTCTTGCTCATAGGACCAAAAACTGCATGTGATTCAACTCCATTTAGGACTGGGAAACAAACGCTAGCTCGCCTTACAAGAAACACACTCTGCTTTTGAGAAAAGAGCACTCTTCTACTCTACTGTGTTTCCTATAGGGCCAAAACAGTGAGCTTGTTCAGAACAAAAGAACTGTGCTTCATACAAATACGGCCATATCTAGTTCAATAATGCTTAGGAAACTGAAAAGAACAGTAGATCCTCTTCAGTCCAATAAACTGTACATGCTGGGAACAGACGCAAGTGTTATTTGCCCTGTGAATGACAATGGGAGCACAATAGTGACTCTTCCTTCCAGAAAACAACTCTTGCTCTTAGGACAAGAAACTGCATGTGATTCAACTCCATTTAGGACTGGGAAACAAATGCTAGCTCGCTTTACAAGAAACACACTCTGCTTTTGAGAAAAAAGCACTCTTCTACTCTACTGTGTTTCTTATGGGGTCTGAACAGTGAGCTTGCTCAGAACAAAAGAACTGTGCTTCCTACACACAGGGGCAATATCTAGTTCAACTCTGCTTAGGAAACTGACAAGAACAGTAGCTCCGCTTCAGTCCAATACACTGTACTTGAAGGGGACAGACGCCAGTGCTATTTGCACTGTGTATGGAAATGCGAGCGCAATAATGACTTTCCTTACCAGAAAACAACTCTTGCTAATAGGACCAAAAACTGCATGTGATTCAACTCCATTTAGTACTGGGAAACAAACGCTAGCTCGCCTTACAAGAAACACACTCTGCTTTTGAGAAAAGAGCACTCTTCTACTCTTCTGTGTTTCCTATGTGGTCCGAACAGTGAGCTTGCTCAGAATGAAAGAACTGTGCTTTCTACACACAGGGGCCATATCTAGTTCAACTCTGCTTAGGAAACTGACAAGAACAGTAGCTCTGCTTCAGTCCAATACACTGTACTTGCTGGGAACAGATGCGAGTGCTATTTGCACTGTGTATGGAAATGGGAGCACAATAGTGACTTTCCTTACCAGAAAACAAATCTTGTTCATAGGACCAAAAACTGCATGTCATTCAACTCCATTTAGAACTGGGAAACAAACGCTAGCTTGCCTTTCAAGAAACACACAATGCTTTTGAGAAAAGAGCACTCTTCTACTCTACTGTGTTTCCTAGCGGGTCCGAACAGTGAGCTTGCTCAGAACAAAAGAACAGTGCTTCCTGCACACAGGGGCCATATCTAGTTCAATTCTGCTTAGGAAACTGACAAGAACGGTAGCTCCTCTTCAGTCCAATACACTGTCCGAGCTGGGAACAGACGCGAGTGCTATTTCTACTGTGTATGGCAATAGGAGCGCAATAGTGACTCTTCTTATCAGAAAACAACTCTTGCTGGTAGGACCAGAAACTGCATGGGATTCAACTCCATTTAGGACTGGGAAACAAACAATAGCTCGACTTACAAGAAACACACTCTGGATTGCGAAAGGAGCACTCTTCTACTCTAATGTGTTTCCTATAGGGCCAGAACAGTGAGCATTCTCAGCACAAAAGAAATGTGCTTCCTACACAGACGGTCCATATCTAGTTAAACTCTGCTTAGGAAACTGACAAGAACAGTAGATCCTCTTCAGTTCCATACAATGTACATGCTGGGAACAGATGTCAGTGCTTTTTGCCCTGTGTATGACAATGCAAGCACAATAGTCACTCTTCTTACCAGAAAACAACTCTTGTTCGTAGGACCAGATACTGCATGTGATTCAACTCCATTTAGGATTGGGAAACAAACGCTAGCTCGTCTTACAAGAAACACACTCTGCTTTTGAGAAAAGAGCACTCTTCTACTCTACTGTGTTTCCAATAGGGCCAGAAGAGTGAGCTTGCTCAGAACAAAAGAAATGTGCTTCCTACAAATACGGCCATATCTAGTTCAATTCTGCTTAGGAAACTGACAAGAACAGTAGATCCTCTTCAGTCCAATACACTGTACTTGCTGGGAAGAGACGCGAGTGCTATTTGCACTGTGTCCGACAATGGGAGCGCAATAGTGACTTTCCTTACCAGAAAACAACTCTTGCTCGTAGGACCAAAAACAGGATGTGATTCAACTCCATTTAGTACTGGGAAACAAACGCTATCTTGCCTTACAAGAAACATACTCTGCTTTTGAGAAAACAGCACTCTTCTACTCTACTGTGTTTCCTATGGGGTCTGAACAGTGAGCTTGCTCAGAACAAAAGAACAGTGCTTCCTACACACAGGGGCCATATCTAGTTCAACTCTGCTTAGCAAACTGACAGGAACAGTAGCTCCGCTTCAGTCCAATACACTGTACTTGCTGGGAACAGACGTGAATGCTATTTGCACTTTGTATGGCAATGGGAGCGCAAGAGTGACTTTCTTTACCAGAAAACAACTCTTGCTCGTAGCACCAAAAACTGCATGTGATTCAACTCCATTTAGGATTGGTAAACAAACGCTAGCTTGCCTTACATGAAACACACTCTGCTTTTGAGAAAAGAGCACTCTTCTACACTACTGTGTTTCTTATAGGGCCAGAACAGTGAGCTTGCTCAGAACAAAAGAACTGTGCTTCATACAAATACGGCCATATTTAGTTCAACTCTGCTTAGGAAACTGACAAGAACGGTAGCTCCTCCTCAGTCCAATACACTGTCCTAGCTGGGAACAGACGCGAGTGCTATTTGTACTGTGTATGGCAATAGGAGCGCAATAGTGACTCTTCTCATCAGAAAACAACTCTTGCTGATAGGACCAGAAACTGCATGGGATTCAACTCTATTTAGGACTGGGAAACAAACGATAGCTCGACTTACAAGAAACACACTCTGGATTGAGAAAGGAGCACTCTTCTACTCTAATGTGTTTCCTATAGGGCCGAAAAGTGAGCATTCTCAGAACAAAAGAACTGTGTTTCCTACACACACGGTCCATATCTAGTTCAACTCTGCTTAGGAAACTGACAAGAACAGTAGATCCTCTTCAGTCCAATCCACTGTACATGCTGGGAACAGATGCCAGTGTGATTTGCCCTGTGGATGACAATGGGAGCGCAATAGTGACTCTTCTTACCAGAAAACAACTCTTGCTCGTAGGACCAGATACTGCATGTGATTCAACTCCATTTAGGATTGGGAAACAAACGCTAGCTCGCCTTACAAGAAACATACTCTGCTTTTGAGAAAAGAGCTCTCTTCTACTCTACTGTGTTATCTATGGGGTCAGAAAATTGAGCTTTCTCAGAACAAAAGAACTGTGCTTCCTACACACAGGGGGCATATCTAGTTCAATTATGCTTAGGAAACTGAGAAGAACAGTAGCTCCTCTTCAGTCCAATACACTGTACTTGCTGGGAAGAGACGCTAGTGCTATTTGCACTGTGTCTGACAATGGGAGCGCAATAGTGACTTTCCTTACCAGAAAACAACTCTTGCTCGTAGGACCAAAAACAAGATGTGATTTATCTCCATTTAGTACTGGGAAAAAACGCTAGCTTGCCTTACAAGAAACACACTCTGCTTTTGAGAAAAGAGCACTCTTCTACTCTACTGTTTTTCCTATAGGGCCAGAACAGTGAGTTTGCTCAGAACAAAAGAACTGTGATTCCTACAAATACGGCCATATCTAGTTCAATTCTGCTTAGGAAACTGACAAGAACAGTAGCTCCGCTTCAGTCCAATACACTGTATTTGCTGGGAACAGATGCCAGTTCTATTTGCCCTGTTTATGACAATGGGAGCGCAATAGTGACTCTTCTTACCAGAAAACTTCTCTTCCTCGTAGGACCAGAAACTGCATGTATTTCAAATCCATTTAGGAATGGGAAACAAACGCTAGCTCGCCTTACAAGAAACACACTCTGCTTTTGAGAAAAGAGCACTCTTCTACTCTACTGTGTTTCCTATAGGGCCAGAACAGTGAGTTTGCTCAGAAGAAAAGAACTGTGCTTCCTACAAATACGGCCATATCTAGTTCAATTCTGCTTAATAAACTGACAAGAACAGTAGCTCCGCTTCAGTCCAATACACTGTACTTGCTGGGAACAGACGCCAGTGCTATTTGCACTGTGTATGGCAATGGGAGCGCAATAGTGACTTACCTTAACAGAAAACAACTCTTGCTCCTAGGACCAAAAACTGCATGTGATTCAACTCCATTTAGGACTTGGAAACAAACGGTAGCTTGCCTTACAAGAAACACACTCTGCTTTTGAGAAAAGAGCAGTCTTCTACTCTACTGTGGTTCCTATGGGGTCCGAACATTGAGCTTGCTCAGAACAAAAGAAGTGTGCTTCCTACACACACGGGCCATATCTAGTTCTACTCTGCTTAGGAAACTGACAAGAACAGTAGCTCTGCTTCAGTCCAATACACTGTACTTGCTGGGAACAGACGCGAGTGCTATTTGCCCTGTGTATGGTAATGGGAGCGCAATAGTGACTTTCCTTAACAGAAAACAACTCTTGCTCGTAGGACCAAAAACTGCATGTGATTCAACTCCATTTATTACTGGGAAACAAACGCTAGTTCGCCTTACAAGAAACACACTCTGCTTTTGAGTAAAGAGCAGTCTTCTACTCTACTGTGGTTCCTATGGGGTCCGAACATTGAGCTTGCTCAGGACAAAAGAACTGTGCTTCCTACACACACGGGCCATATCTAGTTCAACTCTTCTTAGGAAACTGACAAGAACAGTAGATCCTCTTCAGTCCAATACAGTGTACATGCTGGAAACAGACGCCACTGTTATTTATCCTGTGAATGACAATGGGAGCACAATAGTGACTCTTCTTACCAGAAAACAACTCTTGCTCTTAGGACAAGAACCTGCATGTGATTCAACTCCATTTAGGACTGGGAAACAAATGCTAGCTCGCTTTACAAGAAACACACTCTGCTTTTGAGAAAAGAGCACTCTTCTACTCTACTGTGTTTCCTATGGGGTCTGAACAGTGAGCTTGCTCAGAACAAAAGAACTGAGCTTCCTACACACAGGGGCAATATCTAGTTCAACTCTGCTTAGGAAACTGACAAGAACAGTAGCTCCGCTTCAGTCCAATACACTGTACTTGCTGGGAACAGACGCCAGTGCTATTTGCACTGTGTATGGCAATGCGAGCGCAATAATGACTTTCCTTACCAGAAAACAACTCTTGCTCATAGGACCAAAAACTGCATGTGATTCAACTCCATTTAGGACTGGGAAACAAACGCTAGCTCGCCTTACAAGAAACACACTCTGCTTTTGAGAAAAGAGCACTCTTCTACTCTACAGTTTTTCCAATAGGGCCAGAACAGTGAGTTTGCTCAGAACAAAAGAACTGTGATTCCAAGAAAATTCGGCCATATCTAGTTCAATTCTGCTTAGGAAACTGAGAAGAACAGTAGATCCTCTTCAGTCCAATACACTGTACATGCTGGGAACAGACGCCATTGCTATTTGCCCTGTGTATGACAATGGGAGCACAAGAGTGACTCTTCTTACCAGAAAACAACTCTTGCTCGTAGGACAAGAAACTGCATGTGATTCAACTCCATTTAGGACTGGGAAACAAACGCTAGCTCGCCTTACAAGAAACACACTCTGCTTTGAGAAAAGAGCACTCTTCTACTCTACTGTGTATCCTATGGGGTCCGAACAGTGAGCTTGCTCAGAACAAAAGAACTGTGCTTCCTCCACACACGGGCCATATCTAGTTCAACTCTGCTTAGGATACTGACAAGAACAGTAGCTCCACTTCAGTCCAATACACTGTACGTGCAGGGAACAGACGCCAGTGCTATTTGTCCTCTGTATGACAATGGGAGCGCAATAGTGACTCTTCTTATCAGTAAACACCTCTTGCTCATAGGACCAGAAACTGCATGGGATTCAACTCCATTTCTGACTGGGAAACAAACACTAGCTCGCCTTACAAGAAACACACTCTGCTTTTGAGAAAAGAGCACTCTTCTACTCTACTGTATTTCCTATGTGGTCCTAACAGTGAGCTTGCTCAGAACAAAAGAACTGTGCTTCCTACACACAGGGGCAATATCTAGTTCAACTCTGCTTAGGAAACTGACAAGAACAGTAGCTCCGCTTCAGTCCAATACACTGTACTTGCTGGGAACAGACGCCAGTGCTATTTGCACTGTGTATGGCAATGGGAGCGCAATAGTGACTTTCCTTAACAGAAAACAACTCTTGCTCGTAGGACCAAAAACTGCATGTGATTCAACTCCATTTAGGACTGGGAAACAAACGCTAGTTCGCCTTATAAGAAACACACTCTGCTTTTGAGAAAAGAGCACTCTTCTACACTAATGTGTTTTCTATGGGGTCCGAACAGTGAACTTGCTCAGAACAAAAGAACTGTGTTTCCTACACACAGGGGCCATATCTAGTTCAACTCTGCTTAGGAAACTGACAAGAACAGTAGCTCCGCTTCTGTCCAATACACTGTACTTGCTGGGAACAGATGCGAGTGCTATTTGCACTGTGTATGGAAATGGGAGCACAATAGTGACTTTCATTACCAGAAAACAAATCTTGCTCATAGGACCAAAAACAGGATGTGATTCAACTCCATTTAGTACTGGGAAACAAACGCTAGCTTGCCTTACAAGAAACACACTCTGCTTTTGAGAAAAGAGCACTCTTCTACTCTACTGTGTTTCCTATGGGGTCCGAACAGTGAGCTTGCTCAGAACAAAAGAACTGTGCTTCCTACACACACGGGCCATATCTAGTTCAACTCTGCTTAGGAAACTGACAAGAACCGTAGCTCCTCCTCAGTCCAATACACTGTCCTAGCTGGGAACAGACGCTAGTGCTATTTGTACTGTGTATGGCAATAGGAGCGCAATAGTGACTCTTCTTATCAGAAAACAACTCTTGCTGGTAGGACCAGAAACTGCATGGGATTCAACTCTATTTAGGACTGGGAAACAAACGATAGCTCGACTGACAAGAAACACACTCTGGATTGAGAAAGGAGCACTCTTCTACTCTAATGTGTTTCCTATAGGGCCAGAACAGTGAGCATTCTCAGAACAAAAGAACTGTGCTTCCTACACACACGGGCCATATCTAGTTCAACTCTGCTTAGGTAACTGACAAGAACGGTAGCTCCTCTGCAGTCCAATACACTGTAATAGCTGGGAACAGACGCGAGTGCTATTTGCACTGTGTATGGCAATGGGAGCACAATAGTGACTCTTCTTATCGGAAAACACCTCTTGGTGGTGGGACCAAAAACTTCATGGGATTCAACTCCATTTCTGACTGGGAAACAAACGCTAGTTCGCCTTATAAGAAACAAACTCTGCTTTTGAGAAAAGAGCACTCTTCTACACTAATGTGTTTTCTATGGGGTCCGAACAGTGAGCTTGCTCAGAACAAAAGAACTGTGTTTCCTACACACAGGGGCCATATCTAGTTCAACTCTGCTTAGGAAACTGACAAGAACAGTAGCTCTGCTTCAGTCCAATACACTGTACTTGCTGGGAACAGATGCGAGTGCTATTTGCACTGTGTAAGGAAATGGGAGCACAATAGTGACTTTCATTACCAGAAAACAAATCTTGCTCATAGGACCAAAAACAGGATGTGATTCAACTCCTTTTAGTACTGGGAAACAAACACTAGCTTGCCTTACAAGAAACACACTCTGCTTTTGAGAAAAGAGCACTCTTCTACACTACTGTGTTTCCTATGGGGTCCGAACAGTGAGCTTGCTCAGAACAAAAGAACTGTGCTTCCTACACACACGGGCCATATCTAGTTCAACTCTGCTTAGGAAACTGTCAAGAACCGTAGCTCCTCCTCAGTCCAATACACTGTCCTAGCTGGGAACAGACGCGAGTGCTATTTGTACTGTGTATGGCAATAGGAGCGCAATAGTGACTCTTCTTATCAGAAAACAACTCTTGCTGGTAGGACCAGAAACTGCATGGGATTCAATTCTATTTAGGACTGGGAAACAAACGATAGCTTGACTGACAAGAAACACACTCTGGATTGAGAAAGGAGCACTCTTCTACTCTAATGTGTTTCCTATAGGGCCTGAACAGTGAGCATTTTCAGAACAAAAGAACTGTGCTTCCTACACACACGGTCCATATCTAGTTAAATTCTGCTTAGGAAACTGACAAGAACAGTAGATCCTCTTCAGTCCAATACACTGTACATGCTGGGAACAGATGCCAGTGTGATTTGCCCTGTGTATGACAATGGGAGCGCAATAGTGACTCTTCTTACCAGAAAATAACTCTTGCTCGTAGGACCAGATACTGCATGTGATTCAACTCCATTTAGGATTGGGAAACAAATGCTAGCTCGCCTTACAAGAAACACACACTGCTTTTGAGAAAAGAGCACTCTTCTACTCTACTGTATTTCCTATGTGGTCCTAACAGTGAGCTTGCTCAGAACAAAAGAACTGTGCTTCCTACACACAGGGGCCATATCTAGTTCAACTCTGCTTAGGAAACTGACAAGAACAGTAGCTCCGCTTCAGTCCAATACACAGTACTTGCTGGGAACAGACGCGAGTGCTATTTGCACTGTGTAGGGCAATGGGAGCGCAATAGTGACTTTCCTTACCAGAAAACAACTCTTGCTGGTAGGACCAGAAACTCCATGTGATTCAACTCCATTTAGGACTGGAAAACAAACACTAGCTCGCCTTACGAGAAACACACTCTGGTTTTGAGAAAAGAGCACTCTTCTACTCTACTGTGTTTCCTATAGGACCAGAACAGTGAGTTTGCTCAGAACAAAAAAAACTGTGCTTCCTACAAATACGGCCATATCTAGTTCAATTCTGCTTAGGAAACTTACAAGAACAGTAGATCCTCTTCAGTCCAATACACTGTACATGCTGGGAACAGACGCCAGTGCTATTTGCCCTGTGTATGACAATGGGAGCTCGATAGTGACTCTTGCTACCAGAAAACAACTCTTGCTCGTAGGACAAGAAACTGCATGTGATTCAACTCCATTTAGGACTGGGAAACAAATGCTAGCTCGCCTTACAAGAAACACACTCTGTTTCTGAGAAAAGAGCACTCTTCTACTCCACTGTGTTTCCAATGGGGTCCGAACAGTGAGCTTGCTCAGAACAAAAGAACTGTGCTTCCTACAAACACGGGCCATATCTAGTTCAACTCTGCTTAGGTAACTGACAAGAACGGTAGCTCCTCTGCAGTCCAATACACTGTAATAGCTGGGAACAGACGCGAGTGCTATTTGCACTGTGTATGGCAATGGGAGCACAATAGTGACTCTTCTTATCGGAAAACACCTCTTGGTGGTGGGACCAAAAACTTCATGGGATTCAACTCCATTTCTGACTGGGAAACAAACGCTAGTTCGCCTTATAAGAAACAAACTCTGCTTTTGAGAAAAGAGCACTCTTCTACACTAATGTGTTTTCTATGGGGTCCGAACAGTGAGCTTGCTCAGAACAAAAGAACTGTGTTTCCTACACACAGGGGCCATATCTAGTTCAACTCTGCTTAGTAAACTGACAAGAACAGTAGCTCCGCTTCAGTCCAATACACTGTACTTGCTGGGAACAGATGCCAGTGCTATTTGCCCTGTTTATGACAATGGGAGCACAATAGTGACTCTTCTTATCGGAAAACACCTCTTGCTCATAGGACCAGAAACTGCATGGGATTCAACTCCATTTCTGACTGGGAAACAAACACTAGTTCGCCTTACAAGAAACACACTCTGCTTTTGAGAAAAGAGCACTCTTCTACTCTTCTGTGTTTCCTATGTGGTCCGAACAGTGAGCTTGCTCAGAACAAAAGAACTGTGCTTCCTTCACACAGGGGCCATATCTAGTTCAACTCTGCTTAGGAAACTGACAAGAACAGTAGCTCCGCTTCAGTCCAATACACTGTACTTGCTGGGAACAGATGCGAGTGCTATTTGCACTGTGTATGGAAATGGGAGCGCAATAGTGACTTTCCTTACCAGAAAACAAATCTTGCTCATAGGACCAAAAACAGGATGTGATTCAACTCCATTTATTACTGGGAAACAAACGCTAGCTTGCCTTACAAGAAACACACTCTGCTTTTGAGAAAAGAGCACTCTTCTACTCTACTGTGTTTCCTAGAAGTTCCGAACAATGAGCTTGCTCAGAACAAAAGAACAGTGCTTCCTACACACAGGGGCCATATCTAGTTCAACTCTGCTTAGAAATCTGACAAGAACAGTAGCTCTGCTTCAGTCCAATACACTGTACTTGCTGGGAACAGACGCGAGTGCTATTTGCACTGTGTATGGCAATGGGAGCTCAAGAGTGACTTTCCTTACCAGAAAACAACTCTTGCTCATAGGACCAAAAACTGCATGTGATTCAACTCCATTTAGGACTGGGAAACAAACGCTAGCTCGCCTTACAAGAAACACACTCTGCTTTTGAGAAAAGAGCACTCTTCTACTCTACTGTGTTTCCTATAGGGCCAGAACAATGAGTTTGCTCAGAACAAAAGAACTGTGATTCCTACAAATACGGCCATATCTAGTTCAATTCTGCTTAGGAAACTGACAAGAACAGTAGATCCTCTTCAGTCCAATACACTGTACATGCTGAGAACAGACGCCAGTGCTATTTGCCCTGTGTATGACAATGGGAGCACAATAGTGACGCTTCTTACCAGAAAACAACTCTTGCTCGTAGGACAAGAAACTGCATGTGATTCAACTCCATTTAGGTTTGGGAAACAAACGCTAGCTCGCCTTACAAGAAACACACTCTTCTTTTGAGAAAAGAGCACTCTTCTACTCTTCTGTGTTTCCTATGTGGTCCGAACAGTGAGCTTGCTCAGAACAAAAGAACTGTGCTTCCTACACACAGGGGCCATATCTAGTTCAACTCTGCTTAGGAAACTGACAAGAACAGTAGCTCCGCTTCAGTCCAATACACTCTACTTGCTGGGAACAGATGCGAGTGCTATTTGCACTGTGTATGGAAATGGGAGCGCAATAGTGACTTTCCTTACCAGAAAACTAATCTTGCTCATAGGACCAAAAACTGCATGTGATTCAACTCCATTTAGGACTGGGAAACAAACGCTAGCTCGCCTTACAAGAAACACACTCTGCTTTTGAGAAAAGAGCACTCTTCTACTCTTCTGTATTTCCTATGTGGTCCTAACAGTGAGCTTGCTCAGAACAAAAGAACTGTGCTTCCTACACACAGGGGCCATATCTAGTTCAACTCTGCTTAGGAAACTGACAAGAACAGTAGCTCCGCTTCAGTCCAATACACTGTACTTGCTGGGAACAGATGCCAGTGCTATTTGCCCTGTTTATGACAATGGGAGCACAATAGTGACTCTTCTTATCGGAAAACACCTCTTGCTCATAGGACCAGAAACTGCATGGGATTCAACTCCATTTCTGACTGGGAAACAAACACTAGTTCGCCTTACAAGAAACACACTCTGCTTTTGAGAAAAGAGCACTCTTCTACTCTTCTGTGTTTCCTATGTGGTCCGAACAGTGAGCTTGCTCAGAACAAAAGAACTGTGCTTCCTTCACACAGGGGCCATATCTAGTTCAACTCTGCTTAGGAAACTGACAAGAACAGTAGCTCCGCTTCAGTCCAATACACTGTACTTGCTGGGAACAGATGCGAGTGCTATTTGCACTGTGTATGGAAATGGGAGCGCAATAGTGACTTTCCTTACCAGAAAACATATCTTGCTCATAGGACCAAAAACAGGATGTGATTCAACTCCATTTATTACTGGGAAACAAACGCTAGCTTGCCTTACAAGAAACACACTCTGCTTTTGAGAAAAGAGCACTCTTCTACTCTACTGTGTTTCCTAGAAGTTCCGAACAATGAGCTTGCTCAGAACAAAAGAACAGTGCTTCCTACACACAGGGGCCATATCTAGTTCAACTCTGCTTAGAAATCTGACAAGAACAGTAGCTCTGCTTCAGTCCAATACACTGTACTTGCTGGGAACAGACGCGAGTGCTATTTGCACTGTGTATGGCAATGGGAGCTCAAGAGTGACTTTCCTTACCAGAAAACAACTCTTGCTCATAGGACCAAAAACTGCATGTGATTCAACTCCATTTAGGACTGGGAAACAAACGCTAGCTCGCCTTACAAGAAACACACTCTGCTTTTGAGAAAAGAGCACTCTTCTACTCTACTGTGTTTCCTATAGGGCCAGAACAATGAGTTTGCTCAGAACAAAAGAACTGTGATTCCTACAAATACGGCCATATCTAGTTCAATTCTGCTTAGGAAACTGACAAGAACAGTAGATCCTCTTCAGTCCAATACACTGTACATGCTGAGAACAGACGCCAGTGCTATTTGCCCTGTGTATGACAATGGGAGCACAATAGTGACGCTTCTTACCAGAAAACAACTCTTGCTCGTAGGACAAGAAACTGCATGTGATTCAACTCCATTTAGGTTTGGGAAACAAACGCTAGCTCGCCTTACAAGAAACACACTCTTCTTTTGAGAAAAGAGCACTCTTCTACTCTTCTGTGTTTCCTATGTGGTCCGAACAGTGAGCTTGCTCAGAACAAAAGAACTGTGCTTCCTACACACAGGGGCCATATCTAGTTCAACTCTGCTTAGGAAACTGACAAGAACAGTAGCTCCGCTTCAGTCCAATACACTCTACTTGCTGGGAACAGATGCGAGTGCTATTTGCACTGTGTATGGAAATGGGAGCGCAATAGTGACTTTCCTTACCAGAAAACTAATCTTG
Organism: Peromyscus eremicus; assembly: GCF_949786415.1. Lineage (NCBI taxonomy): Eukaryota > Metazoa > Chordata > Mammalia > Rodentia > Cricetidae > Peromyscus > Peromyscus eremicus. The sequence continues at coordinate 68,050 of NW_026735459.1, read as the reverse complement.
CTCATAGGACCAAAAACTGCATGTGATTCAACTCCATTTAGGACTGGGAAACAAACGCTAGCTCGCCTTTCAAGAAACACACTCTGCTTTTGAGAAAAGAGCACTCTTCTACTCTACTGTGTTTCCTATAGGGCCAGAACAGTGAGTTTGCTCAGAACAAAAGAACTGTGCTTCCAACAAATACGGCCATATCTAGTTCAATTCTGCTTAGGAAACTGACAAGAACAGTAGATACTCTTCAGTCCAATACACTGTACATGCTGGGAACATACGCCAGTGCAATTTGCCCTGAGTATGACAATGGGAGCACAATAGTGACTCTTCTTACCAGAAAACAACTCTTGCTCGTAGGACAAGAAAGTGCATGTGATTCAACTCCTTTTATGACTGTGAAACAAACGCTAGCTCGCCTTACAAGAAACACACTCTGCTTTTGAGAAAAGAGCACTCTTCTACTCTACTGTATTTCCTATGGGGTACGAACAGTGAGCTTGCTCAGAACAAAAGAACTGTGCTTCCTACACACACGGGCCATATCTAGTTCAACTCTGCTTAGTAAACTGACAAGAACGGTAGCTCCTCCTCAGTCGAATACACTGTCCTAGCTGGGAACAGACGCGAGTGCTATTTGTACTGTGTATGGCAATAGGAGCGCAATACTGACTCTTCTTATCAGAAAACAACTCTTGCTGGTAGGACCAGAAACTGCATGGGATTCAACTCCATTTAGGACTGGGAAACAAACGATAGCTCGACTTACAAGAAACACACTCTGGATTCGAAAGGAGCACTCTTCTACTCTAATGTGTTTCCTATAGGGTCCGAACAGTGAGTTTGCTCAGAACAAAAGAACTGTGATTCCTACAAATACGGCTATATCTATTCAATTCTGCTTAGGAAACTGACAAGAACAGTAGATTCTTTTCAGTCCAATAAACTGTACATGCTGGGAACAGACACCAGTGCTATTTGGCCTGCATATGACAATGGGAGCACAATAGAGACTCTTCTTACCAGAAAACAACTCTTGCTCGTAGGACAAGAAACTGCATGTGATTCAACTCCATTTAGGTTTGGGAAACAAACGCTAGCTCGCCTTACAAGAAACACACTCTGCTTTTGAGAAAAGAGCACTCTTCTACTCTACTGTGTATCCTATGGGGACAGAACAGTGAGCTTGCTCAGAACAACAGAACGGTGCTTCCTACACACACGGGCCATATCTAGTTCAACTCTGCTTAGGAAACTGACAAGAACAGTAGCTCCTCCTCAGTCCAATACACTGTCCTAGCTGGGGACAGACGCGAGTGCTATTTGTACTGTGTATGGCAATCAGAGCGCAATAGTGACTCTTCTTATCAGTAAACAACTCTTGCTGGTAGGACCAGAAACTGCATGGGATTCAACTCTATTTAGGACTGGGAAACAAACGAAAGCTCGACTTACAAGAAACACACTCTGGATTGAGAAAGGAGCACTCTTCTACTCTAATGTGTTTCCTATAGTGCAGAACAGTGAGCATTCTCAGAACAAAAGAACTGTGCTTCCTACACACACGATCCATATCTAGTTAAACTCTGCTTAGGAAACTGACAAGAACAGTAGATCCTCTTCAGTCCAATACACTGTACATGCTGGGAACAGATGCCAGTGTGATTTGCCCTGTGTATGACAATGGGAGCGCAATAGTGACTCTTCTTACCAGAAAACAACTCTTGCTCGTAGGACAAGAAACTGCATGTGATTCAACTCCATTTAGGACTGGGAAACAAACGCTAGCTCGCCTTACAAGAAACACACTCTTCTTTTGAGAAAAGAGCACTCTTCTACTATACTGTGTATCCTAGGGGGTCCGAACAGTGAGCTTGCTCAGAACAACAGAACAGTGCTTCCTCCACACATGGGCCATATCTAGTTCAACTCTGCTTTGGAAACTGACAAGAACAGTAGCTCCACTTCAGTCCAATACACTGTACATGCAGGGAACAGACGCCAGTGCTATTTGTCCTCTGTATGACAATGGGAGGGCAATAGTGACTTTTCTTATCAGAAAACACCTCTTGCTCGTAGGACCAGAAACTGCATGGGATTCAACTCCATTTCTGACTGGGAAACAAACACTAGCTCGCCTTACAAGAAACACTCTGCTTTTGAGAAAAGAGCACTCTTCTACTCTACTGTATTTCCTATGTGGTCCAAACAGTGAGCTTGCTGAGAACAAAAGAACTGTGCTTCCTACACACAGGGGCCATATCTAGTTCAACTCTGTTAGGAAACTGACAAGAACAGTAGCTCTGCTTCAGTCCAATACACTGTCCTTGCTGGGAACAGACGCGAGTGCTATTTGCACTGTGTATGGCAATGGGAGCGCAAGAGTGACTTTCCTTACCAGAAAACAACTCTTGCTCATAGGACCAAAAACTGCATGTGATTAATCCATTTAGGACTGGGAAACAAACGCTAGCTCGCCTTACAAGAAACACACTCTGCTTTTGAGAAAAGAGCACTCTTCTACTCTACTGTGTTTCCTATAGGGCCAGAACAGTGAGCTTGCTCAGAACAAAAGAACTGTGCTTCATACAAATACGGCCATATCTAGTTCAATTATGCTTAGGAAACTGAAAAGAACAGTAGATCCTCTTCAGTCCAATACAGTGTACTTGCTGGGAACAGACGCCAGTGCTATTTGCACTGTGTATGGCAATGCGAGCGCAATAATGACTTTCCTTACCAGAAAACAACTCTTGCTCCTAGGACCAAAAACTGCATGTGATTCAACTCCATTTAGGACTGTGAAACAAATGCTAGCTCGCCTTACAAGAAACACACTCTGCTTTTGAGAAAAGAGCAGTCTTCTACTCTACTGTTTTTCCTATAGGGCCAGAACAGTGATGTGCTCAGAAAAAAAGAACTGTGATTCCTACAAATACGGCCATATCTAGTTCAATTCTGCTTAGGAAACTGACAAGAACAGTAGATCCTCTTCAGTCCAATACACTGTACATGCTGGGAACAGATGCCAGTGCTATTTGCCCTGTGTATGACAATGGAGCGCAATAGTGACTCTTCTTACCAGAAAACAACTCTTCCTCGTAGGACAAGAAACTGCATGTGATTCAACTACATTTAGGACTGGGAAACAAACGCTAGCTCTCCTTACAAGAAACACACTCTGATTTTGAGAAAAGAGCACTCTTCTACTCTACTGTGTATCCTATGGGGTCCGAACAGTGAGCTTGCATAGAACAACAGAACTGTGCTTCCTCCACACACGGGCCATATCTAGTTCAACTCTGCTTAGGAAACTGACAAGAACGGTAGCTCCACTTCAGTCCAATACACTGTACGTGCAGAGAACAGACTCCAGTGCTATTTGTCCTCTGTATGACAATGGGAGCGCAATAGTGACTCTTCTTATCGGAAAACACCTCTGGCTCATAGGACCAGAAACTGCATGGGATTGAACTCCATTTCTGACTGGGAAACAAATGCTATCTCGACTTACAAGAAACACACTCTGCTTTTGAGAAAAGAGCACTCTTCTACTCTAATGTGTTTCCTATAGTGCAGAACAGTGAGCATTCTCAGAACAAAAGAACTGTGCTTCCTACACACACGATCCATATCTAGTTAAACTCTGCTTAGGAAACTGACAAGAACGGTAGCTCCTCTTCAGTCCAATACACTGTACTAGCTGGGAACAGACACGAGTGCTATTTGCACTGTGTATGGCAATAAGAGCACAATAGTGACTTTTCTTATCAGAAAACAACTCTTGCTCCTAGGACCAAAAACTGCATGTGATTCAACTCCATTTAGGACTTGGAAACAAACGGTAGCTTGCCTTACAAGAAACACACTCTGCTTTTGAGAAAAGAGCAGTCTTCTACTCTACTGTGGTTCCTATGGGGTCCGAACATTGAGCTTGCTCAGAACAAAAGAAGTGTGCTTCCTACACACACAGTCCATATCTAGTTAAACTCTGCTTAGGAAACTGACAAGAACAGTAGATCCTCTTCAGTCCAATACACTGTACATGCTGGGAACAGATGCCAGTGTGATTTGCCCTGTGTATGAATATGAGAGCGCAATAGTGACTCTTCTTAACATAAAACAACTCTTGCTCGTAGGACAAGAAACTGTATGTGATTCAACTCCATTTAGGACTGGGAAACAAACGCTAGCTCGCCTTACAAGAAACACACTCTGCTTTTTCGAAAACATCACTCTTCTACTCTACTGTGTATCCTAGGGGGTCCGAACAGTGAGCTTGCTCAGAACAACAGAACTGTGCTTCCTCCACACACGGGCCATATCTAGTTCAACTCTGCTTTGGAAACTGACAAGAACAGTAGCTCCACTTCAGTCCAATACACTGTACATGCAGGGAACAGACGCCAGTGCTATTTGTCCTCTGTATGACAATGGGAGCGCAATAGTGACTCTTCTTATCAGAAAACACCTCTTGCTCGTAGGACCAGAAACTGCATGGGATTCAACTCCATTTCTGACTGGGAAACAAACACTAGCTCGCCTTACAAGAAAAACACTCTGCTTTTGAGAAAAGAGCACTCTTCTACTCTACTGTATTTCTTATGTGGTCCGAACAGTGAGCTTGCTCAGAACAAAAGAACTGTGCTTCCTACACGCAGGGGCCATATCTAGTTCAACTCTGCTTAGGAAACTGACAAGAACAGTAGCTCCGCTTCAGTCCAATACACTGTACTTGCTGGGAACAGACGCGAGTGCTATTTGCACTGTGTATGGCAATGGGGAGCGCAAGAGTCACTTTCCCTTACAGAAAACAACTCTTGCTCATAGGACCAAAAACTGCATGTGATTCAACTCCATTTAGGACTGGGAAACAAACGCTAGCTCGCCTTACAAGAAAACACACTCTGCTTTTGAGAAAAGAGCACTCTTCTACTCTACTGTGTTTCCTATAGGGCCAGAACAGTGAGCTTGTTCAGAACAAAAGAACTGTGCTTCATACAAATACGGCCATATCTAGTTCAATAATGCTTAGGAAACTGAAAAGAACAGTAAATCCTCTTCAGTCCAATAAACTGTACATGCTGGGGAACAGACGCAAGTGTTATTTGCCCTGTGAATGGACAATGGGAGCACAATAGTGACTCTTCCTTCCAGAAAACAACTCTTGCTCTTAGGACAAGAAACTGCATGTGATTCAACTCCATTTAGGACTGGGAAACAAATGCTAGCTCGCTTTACAAGAAACACACTCTGCTTTTGAGAAAAAAGCACTCTTCTACTCTACTGTGTTTCCTATGGGGTCTGAACAGTGAGCTTGCTCAGAACAAAAGAACTGTGCTTCCTACACACAGGGGCAATATCTAGTTCAACTCTGCTTAGGAAACTGACAAGAACAGTAGCTCCGCTTCAGTCCAATACACTGTACTTGAAGGGGACAGACGCCAGTGCTATTTGCACTGTGTATGGAAATGCGAGCGCAATAATGACTTTCCTTACCAGAAAACAACTCTTGCTCATAGGACCAAAAACTGCATGTGATTCAACTCCATTTAGTACTGGGAAACAAACGCTAGCTCGCCTTACAAGAAACACACTCTGCTTTTGAGAAAAGAGCACTCTTCTACTCTTCTGTGTTTCCTATGTGGTCCGAACAGTGAGCTTGCTCAGAATAAAAGAACTGTGCTTTCTACACACAGGGGCCATATCTAGTTCAACTCTGCTTAGGAAACTGACAAGAACAGTAGCTCTGCTTCAGTCCAATACACTGTACTTGCTGGGAACAGATGCGAGTGCTATTTGCACTGTGTATGGAAATGGGAGCAATAGTGACTTTCCTTACCAGAAAACAAATCTTGTTCATAGGACCAAAAACTGCATGTCATTCAACTCCATTTAGAACTGGGAAACAAACGCTAGCTTGCCTTTCAAGAAACACACAATGCTTTTGAGAAAAGAGCACTCTTCTACTCTACTGTGTTTCCTATAGGGCCAGAACAGTGAGTTTGCTCAGAACAAAAGAACTGTGCTTCCAACAAATACGGCCATATCTAGTTCAATTATGCTTAGGAAACTGAAAAGAACAGTAGATCCTCTTCAGTCCAATACACTGTACATGCTGGGAACAGACGCCAGTGCTATTTGCCCTGTGTATGACAATGGGAGCGCAATAGTGACTCTTCTTACCAGAAAACAACTCTTGCTCGTAGGACAAGAAACTGCATGTAATTCAACTCCATTTATTATGGGAAACAAACGCTAGCTTGCCTTACAAGAAACACACTCTGCTTTTGAGAAAAGAGCACTCTTCTACTCTACTGTGTTTCCTATGGTGTCCGAACAGTGAGCTTGCTCAGAACAAAAGAACTGTGCTTCCTACACACATGGGCCATATCTAGTTCAACTATGCTTAGGAAACTGACAAGAACAGCAGGTCCTCTTCAGTCCAATACACTGTACTTGCTGGGAACAGACGCGAGTGCTATTTGCACTGTGTGTGGCAATGGGAGTGCAATAGTGACTTTCCTTACCAGAAAACAACTCTTGCTCGTAGGACCAAAAACTGGATGTGATTCAACTTCATTTAGGACTGGGTAACAAACGCAAGCTCGCCTTACAAGAAACACACTCTGCTTTTGAGAAAAGAGCACTCTTCTACTCTACTGTGTTTCCTATGGTGTCCGAACAGTGAGCTTGCTCAGAACAAAAGAACTGTGCTTCCTACACACAGGGGCCATATATAGGTCAACTCTGCTAAGGAAACTGACAAGAACAGTAGCTCCGCTTCAGTCCAATACACTGTGTTTGCTGGGAACAGAAGCGAGTGCTATTTGCACTGTGTATGGCAATGGGAGCGCAATAGTGACTCTTCTTACCAGAAAACAACTCTTGCTCGTAGGAACAAATACTGCATTTGATTCACCTCCATTTAGTACTGGGAAACAAACGCTAGCTAGCCTTACAAGAAACACACTCTACTTTTGCGAAAAGGGCACTCTTCTACTCTACTGTGTTTCCTATAGGGCCAAAACAGTGAGCTTGCTCAGAACAAAAGAACTGTGCTTCCTACACACACGGCCATATCTAGTTCAATTCTGCTTAGGAAACTGACAAGAACAGTAGATCCTCTTCATTCCAATACACTGTACATGCTGGGAATAGAAGCCAGTGCTATTTGCCCTGTGTATTACAATAGGAGCGCAATAGTGACTCTTCTTACCAGAAAACAACTCTTGCTCGTAGGAACAGAAACTGCATGTGATTTTACTCCATTTAGGACTGGGAAACAAACGCTAGCTCGTCTTACAAGAAACACACTCTGCTTTTAGGAAAGGGCACTCTTCTAATCTAATGTGTTTCCTATAGGGCCAGAAGAGTGAGCTTGCTCAGAACAAAAGAACTGTGCTTCCAACACACACCGACTATATTTAGTTCCATATGCTTAGGAAACTGACAAGAATAGTAGATCCTCTTCAGTCCAATACACTGTACTTAATGGGAACAGATGCGAGGGTTATTTGCACTGTGTATGGCAATGGGAGCACAATAGTGACTTTCCTTACCAGAAAACAACTCTTGCTCGTAGGACCAGAAACTGCATGTGATTTTACTCCATTTAGGACTGGGAAACAAACGCTAGCTTGCCTTACAAGAAACACACTCTGCTTTTGAGAAAAGAGCACTCTTCTACTCTAATGTGATTCCTATAGGGCCAGAAGAGTGAGCTTGCTCAGAACAAAAGAACTGTGCTTCCTACACACACTGACTATATTTAGTTCAACTCTGCTGAGGAAACTGACAAGAACAGTAGATCCTCTTCAATCCAATACACTGCACATGCTGGGAACAGACGCCAGTGCTATTTGCCCTGTGTATAGCAATGGGAGCGCAATAGTGACTCTTCTTTCCAGAAAACAACTCTTGCTCGTAGGACCAAAAACTGCATGGGATTCAACTCCATTTAAGACTGGGAAACAAACGCTAGCTCGCCTTACAAGAAAAACACTCTGCTTTTGAGAAAAGGGCACACTTCTACTCTACTGTGTTTCCTATAGGGTCCGAAGAGTGAGCTTTCTCAGAACAAAAGAACTGTGCTTCCTACACACACTGACTATATTTAGTACGACTCTGATTAGGAAACTGACAAGAACAGTAGATCCTCTTCAGTCCAATACACTGTACATGCTGGGAACAGACGCCAGTGCTATTTGCCCTGTGTATGACAACGAGAGCACAATAGTGACTCTTCTTACCAGAAAACAACTCTTGCTCGTAGGACCAGAAACTGCATGTGATTCAACTCCATTTAAGACTGCAAAACAAACGGTAGCTTGCCTTACAAGAAACACACTCTGCTTTTGAGAAAAGAGCAGTCTTCTACTCTACTGTGGTTCCTATGGGGTCCGAACATTGAGCTTGCTCAGAACAAAAGAAGTGTGCTTCCTACACACACAGTCCATATCTAGTTAAACTCTGCTTAGGAAACTGACAAGAACAGTAGATCCTCTTCAGTCCAATACACTGTACATGCTGGGAACAGATGCCAGTGTGATTTGCCCTGTGTATGAATATGAGAGCGCAATAGTGACTCTTCTTAACAGAAAACAACTCTTGCTCGTAGGACAAGAAACTGTATGTGATTCAACTCCATTTAGGACTGGGAAACAAACGCTTGCTCGCCTTACAAGAAACACACTCTGCTTTTTCGAAAACATCACTCTTCTACTCTACTGTGTATCCTAGGGGGTCCGAACAGTGAGCTTGCTCAGAACAACAGAACTGTGCTTCCTCCACACACGGGCCATATCTAGTTCAACTCTGCTTTGGAAACTGACAAGAACAGTAGCTCCACTTCAGTCCAATACACTGTACATGCAGGGAACAGACGCCAGTGCTATTTGTCCTCTGTATGACAATGGGAGCGCAATAGTGACTCTTCTTATCAGAAAACACCTCTTGCTCGTAGGACCAGAAACTGCATGGGATTCAACTCCATTTCTGACTGGGAAACAAACACTAGCTCGCCTTACAAGAAAAACACTCTGCTTTTGAGAAAAGAGCACTCTTCTACTCTACTGTATTTCCTATGTGGTCCGAACAGTGAGCTTGCTCAGAACAAAAGAACTGTGCTTCCTACACGCAGGGGCCATATCTAGTTCAACTCTGCTTAGGAAACTGACAAGAACAGTAGCTCCGCTTCAGTCCAATACACTGTACTTGCTGGGAACAGACGCGAGTGCTATTTGCACTGTGTATGGCAATGGGAGCGCAAGAGTCACTTTCCTTACAGAAAACAACTCTTGCTCATAGGACCAAAAACTGCATGTGATTCAACTCCATTTAGGACTGGGAAACAAACGCTAGCTCGCCTTACAAGAAACACACTCTGCTTTTGAGAAAAGAGCACTCTTCTACTCTACTGTGTTTCCTATAGGGCCAAAACAGTGAGCTTGTTCAGAACAAAAGAACTGTGCTTCATACAAATACGGCCATATCTAGTTCAATAATGCTTAGGAAACTGAAAAGAACAGTAGATCCTCTTCAGTCCAATAAACTGTACATGCTGGGAACAGACGCAAGTGTTATTTGCCCTGTGAATGACAATGGGAGCACAATAGTGACTCTTCCTTCCAGAAAACAACTCTTGCTCTTAGGACAAGAAACTGCATGTGATTCAACTCCATTTAGGACTGGGAAACAAATGCTAGCTCGCTTTACAAGAAACACACTCTGCTTTTGAGAAAAAAGCACTCTTCTACTCTACTGTGTTTCTTATGGGGTCTGAACAGTGAGCTTGCTCAGAACAAAAGAACTGTGCTTCCTACACACAGGGGCAATATCTAGTTCAACTCTGCTTAGGAAACTGACAAGAACAGTAGCTCCGCTTCAGTCCAATACACTGTACTTGAAGGGGACAGACGCCAGTGCTATTTGCACTGTGTATGGAAATGCGAGCACAATAATGACTTTCCTTACCAGAAAACAACTCTTGCTAATAGGACCAAAAACTGCATGTGATTCAACTCCATTTAGTACTGGGAAACAAACGCTAGCTCGCCTTACAAGAAACACACTCTGCTTTTGAGAAAAGAGCACTCTTCTACTCTTCTGTGTTTCCTATGTGGTCCGAACAGTGAGCTTGCATAGAATGAAAGAACTGTGCTTTCTACACACAGGGGCCATATCTAGTTCAACTCTGCTTAGGAAACTGACAAGAACAGTAGCTCTGCTTCAGTCCAATACACTGTACTTGCTGGGAACAGATGCGAGTGCTATTTGCACTGTGTATGGAAATGGGAGCACAATAGTGACTTTCCTTACCAGAAAACAAATCTTGTTCATAGGACCAAAAACTGCATGTCATTCAACTCCATTTAGAACTGGGAAACAAACGCTAGCTTGCCTTTCAAGAAACACACAATGCTTTTGAGAAAAGAGCACTCTTCTACTCTACTGTGTTTCCTATAGGGCCAGAACAGTGAGTTTGCTCAGAACAAAAGAACTGTGCTTCCAACAAATACGGCCATATCTAGTTCAATTATGCTTAGGAAACTGAAAAGAACAGTAGATCCTCTTCAGTCCAATACACTGTACATGCTGGGAACAGACGCCAGTGCTATTTGCCCTTTGTATGACAATGGGAGCGCAATAGTGACTCTTCTTACCAGAAAACAACTCTTGCTCGTAGGACAAGAAACTGCATGTAATTCAACTCCATTTATTATGGGAAACAAACGCTAGCTTGCCTTACAAGAAACACACTCTGCTTTTGAGAAAAGAGCACTCTTCTACTCTACTGTGTTTCCTATGGGGTCCGAACAGTGAGCTTGCTCAGAACAAAAGAACTGTGCTTCCTACACACATGGGCCATATCTAGTTCAACTATGCTTAGGAAACTGACAAGAACAGCAGGTCCTCTTCAGTCCAATACACTGTACTTGCTGGGAACAGACGCGAGTGCTATTTGCACTGTGTGTGGCAATGGGAGTGCAATAGTGACTTTCCTTACCAGAAAACAACTCTTGCTCGTAGGACAAAAACTGGATGTGATTCAACTTCATTTAGGACTGGGAAACAAACGCAAGCTCGCCTTACAAGAAACACACTCTGCTTTTGAGAAAAGAGCACTCTTCTACTCTACTGTGTTTCCTATGGTGTCCGAACAGTGAGCTTGCTCAGAACAAAAGAACTGTGCTTCCTACACACAGGGGCCATATATAGGTCAACTCTGCTAAGGAAACTGACAAGAACAGTAGCTCCGCTTCAGTCCAATACACTGTGTTTGCTGGGAACAGAAGCGAGTGCTATTTGCACTGTGTATGGCAATGGGAGCGCAATAGTGACTCTTCTTACCAGAAAACAACTCTTGCTCGTAGGAACAAATACTGCATTTGATTCACCTCCATTTAGTACTGGGAAACAAACGCTAGCTAGCCTTACAAGAAACACACTCTACTTTTGCGAAAAGGGCACTCTTCTACTCTACTGTGTTTCCTATAGGGCCAAAACAGTGAGCTTGCTCAGAACAAAAGAACTGTGCTTCCTACACACACGGCCATATCTAGTTCAATTCTGCTTAGGAAACTGACAAGAACAGTAGATCCTCTTCATTCCAATACACTGTACATGCTGGGAATAGAAGCCAGTGCTATTTGCCCTGTGTATTACAATAGGAGCGCAATAGTGACTCTTCTTACCAGAAAACAACTCTTGCTCGTAGGAACAGAAACTGCATGTGATTTTACTCCATTTAGGACTGGGAAACAAACGCTAGCTCGTCTTACAAGAAACACACTCTGCTTTTAGGAAAGGGCACTCTTCTAATCTAATGTGTTTCCTATAGGGCCAGAAGAGTGAGCTTGCTCAGAACAAAAGAACTGTGCTTCCAACACACACCGACTATATTTAGTTCCATATGCTTAGGAAACTGACAAGAATAGTACATCCTCTTCAGTCCAATACACTGTACTTAATGGGAACAGATGCGAGGGTTATTTGCACTGTGTATGGCAATGGGAGCACAATAGTGACTTTCCTTACCAGAAAACAACTCTTGCTCGTAGGACCAGAAACTGCATGTGATTTTACTCCATTTAGGACTGGGAAACAAACGCTAGCTTGCCTTACAAGAAACACACTCTGCTTTTGAGAAAAGAGCACTCTTCTACTCTAATGTGATTCCTATAGGGCCAGAAGAGTGAGCTTGCTCAGAACAAAAGAACTGTGCTTCCTACACACACTGACTATATTTAGTTCAACTCTGCTGAGGAAACTGACAAGAACAGTAGATCCTCTTCAATCCAATACACTGCACATGCTGGGAACAGACGCCAGTGCTATTTGCCCTGTGTATAGCAATGGGAGCGCAATAGTGACTCCTCTTTCCAGAAAACAACTCTTGCTCGTAGGACCAAAAACTGCATGGGATTCAACTCCATTTAAGACTGGGAAACAAACGCTAGCTCGCCTTACAAGAAAAACACTCTGCTTTTGAGAAAAGGGCACACTTCTACTCTACTGTGTTTCCTATAGGGTACGAAGAGTGAGCTTTCTCAGAACAAAAGAACTGTGCTTCCTACACACACTGACTATATTTAGTACGACTCTGATTAGGAAACTGACAAGAACAGTAGATCCTCTTCAGTCCAATACACTGTACATGCTGGGAACAGACGCCAGTGCTATTTGCCCTGTGTATGACAACGAGAGCACAATAGTGACTCTTCTTACCAGAAAACAACTCTTGCTCGTAGGACCAGAAACTGCATGTGATTCAACTCCATTTAAGACTGCAAAACAAACGGTAGCTTGCCTTACAAGAAACACACTCTGCTTTTGAGAAAAGAGCAGTCTTCTACTCTACTGTGGTTCCTATGGGGTCCGAACATTGAGCTTGCTCAGAACAAAAGAAGTGTGCTTCCTACACACACAGTCCATATCTAGTTAAACTCTGCTTAGGAAACTGACAAGAACAGTAGATCCTCTTCAGTCCAATACACTGTACATGCTGGGAACAGATGCCAGTGTGATTTGCCCTGTGTATGAATATGAGAGCGCAATAGTGACTCTTCTTAACAGAAAACAACTCTTGCTCGTAGGACAAGAAACTGTATGTGATTCAACTCCATTTAGGACTGGGAAACAAACGCTTGCTCGCCTTACAAGAAACACACTCTGCTTTTTCGAAAACATCACTCTTCTACTCTACTGTGTATCCTAGGGGGTCCGAACAGTGAGCTTGCTCAGAACAACAGAACTGTGCTTCCTCCACACACGGGCCATATCTAGTTCAACTCTGCTTTGGAAACTGACAAGAACAGTAGCTCCACTTCAGTCCAATACACTGTACATGCAGGGAACAGACGCCAGTGCTATTTGTCCTCTGTATGACAATGGGAGCGCAATAGTGACTCTTCTTATCAGAAAACACCTCTTGCTCGTAGGACCAGAAACTGCATGGGATTCAACTCCATTTCTGACTGGGAAACAAACACTAGCTCGCCTTACAAGAAAAACACTCTGCTTTTGAGAAAAGAGCACTCTTCTACTCTACTGTATTTCCTATGTGGTCCGAACAGTGAGCTTGCTCAGAACAAAAGAACTGTGCTTCCTACACGCAGGGGCCATATCTAGTTCAACTCTGCTTAGGAAACTGACAAGAACAGTAGCTCCGCTTCAGTCCAATACACTGTACTTGCTGGGAACAGACGCGAGTGCTATTTGCACTGTGTATGGCAATGGGAGCGCAAGAGTCACTTTCCTTACAGAAAACAACTCTTGCTCATAGGACCAAAAACTGCATGTGATTCAACTCCATTTAGGACTGGGAAACAAACGCTAGCTCGCCTTACAAGAAACACACTCTGCTTTTGAGAAAAGAGCACTCTTCTACTCTACTGTGTTTCCTATAGGGCCAAAACAGTGAGCTTGTTCAGAACAAAAGAACTGTGCTTCATACAAATACGGCCATATCTAGTTCAATAATGCTTAGGAAACTGAAAAGAACAGTAGATCCTCTTCAGTCCAATAAACTGTACATGCTGGGAACAGACGCAAGTGTTATTTGCCCTGTGAATGACAATGGGAGCACAATAGTGACTCTTCCTTCCAGAAAACAACTCTTGCTCTTAGGACAAGAAACTGCATGTGATTCAACTCCATTTAGGACTGGGAAACAAATGCTAGCTCGCTTTACAAGAAACACACTCTGCTTTTGAGAAAAAAGCACTCTTCTACTCTACTGTGTTTCTTATGGGGTCTGAACAGTGAGCTTGCTCAGAACAAAAGAACTGTGCTTCCTACACACAGGGGCAATATCTAGTTCAACTCTGCTTAGGAAACTGACAAGAACAGTAGCTCCGCTTCAGTCCAATACACTGTACTTGAAGGGGACAGACGCCAGTGCTATTTGCACTGTGTATGGAAATGCGAGCACAATAATGACTTTCCTTACCAGAAAACAACTCTTGCTAATAGGACCAAAAACTGCATGTGATTCAACTCCATTTAGTACTGGGAAACAAACGCTAGCTCGCCTTACAAGAAACACACTCTGCTTTTGAGAAAAGAGCACTCTTCTACTCTTCTGTGTTTCCTATGTGGTCCGAACAGTGAGCTTGCATAGAATGAAAGAACTGTGCTTTCTACACACAGGGGCCATATCTAGTTCAACTCTGCTTAGGAAACTGACAAGAACAGTAGCTCTGCTTCAGTCCAATACACTGTACTTGCTGGGAACAGATGCGAGTGCTATTTGCACTGTGTATGGAAATGGGAGCGCAATAGTCACTTTCATTACCAGAAAACAAATCTTGTTCATAGGACCAAAAACTGCATGTCATTCAACTCCATTTAGAACTGGGAAACAAACGCTAGCTTGCCTTTCAAGAAACACACAATGCTTTTGAGAAAAGAGCACTCTTCTACTCTACTGTGTTTCCTATAGGGCCAGAACAGTGAGTTTGCTCAGAACAAAAGAACTGTGCTTCCAACAAATACGGCCATATCTAGTTCAATTATGCTTAGGAAACTGAAAAGAACAGTAGATCCTCTTCAGTCCAATACACTGTACATGCTGGGAACAGACGCCAGTGCTATTTGCCCTGTGTATGACAATGGGAGCGCAATAGTGACTCTTCTTACCAGAAAACAACTCTTGCTCGTAGGACAAGAAACTGCATGTAATTCAACTCCATTTATTATGGGAAACAAACGCTAGCTTGCCTTACAAGAAACACACTCTGCTTTTGAGAAAAGAGCACTCTTCTACTCTACTGTGTTTCCTATGGGGTCCGAACAGTGAGCTTGCTCAGAACAAAAGAACTGTGCTTCCTACACACATGGGCCATATCTAGTTCAACTATGCTTAGGAAACTGACAAGAACAGCAGGTCCTCTTCAGTCCAATACACTGTACTTGCTGGGAACAGACGCGAGTGCTATTTGCACTGTGTATGGCAATGGGAGTGCAATAGTGACTTTCCTTACAGAAAACAACTCTTGCTCGTAGGACAAAAACTGGATGTGATTCAACTTCATTTAGGACTGGGAAACAAACGCAAGCTCGCCTTACAAGAAACACACTCTGCTTTTGAGAAAAGAGCACTCTTCTACTCTACTGTGTTTCCTATGGTGTCCGAACAGTGAGCTTGCTCAGAACAAAAGAACTGTGCTTCCTACACACAGGGGCCATATATAGGTCAACTCTGCTAAGGAAACTGACAAGAACAGTAGCTCCGCTTCAGTCCAATACACTGTATTTGCTGGGAACAGAAGCGAGTGCTATTTGCACTGTGTATGGCAATGGGAGCGCAATAGTGACTCTTCTTACCAGAAAACAACTCTTGCTCGTAGGAACAAATACTGCATTTGATTCACCTCCATTTAGTACTGGGAAACAAACGCTAGCTAGCCTTACAAGAAACACACTCTACTTTTGCGAAAAGGGCACTCTTCTACTCTACTGTGTTTCCTATAGGGCCAAAACAGTGAG
This sequence comes from Peromyscus eremicus, assembly GCF_949786415.1. NCBI lineage: Eukaryota > Metazoa > Chordata > Mammalia > Rodentia > Cricetidae > Peromyscus > Peromyscus eremicus. The sequence goes on along the minus strand of NW_026735459.1, from coordinate 52,069 downwards.
CTTGCTCAGAACAAAAGAACTGTGCTTCCTACACACACGGCCATATCTAGTTCAATTCTGCTTAGGAAACTGACAAGAACAGTAGATCCTCTTCAGTCCAATACACTGTACATGCTGGGAATAGACGCCAGTGCTATTTGCCCTGTGTATTACAATAGGAGCGCAATAGTGACTCTTCTTACCAGAAAACAACTCTTGCTCGTAGGAACAGAAACTGCATGTGATTTTACTCCATTTAGGACTGGGAAACAAACGCTAGCTCGTCTTACAAGAAACACACTCTGCTTTTAGGAAAGGGCACTCTTCTAATCTAATGTGTTTCCTATAGGGCCAGAAGAGTGAGCTTGCTCAGAACAAAAGAACTGTGCTTCCAACACACACCGACTATATTTAGTTCCATATGCTTAGGAAACTGACAAGAATAGTACATCCTCTTCAGTCCAATACACTGTACTTAATGGGAACAGATGCGAGGGTTATTTGCACTGTGTATGGCAATGGGAGCACAATAGTGACTTTCCTTACCAGAAAACAACTCTTGCTCGTAGGACCAGAAACTGCATGTGATTTTACTCCATTTAGGACTGGGAAACAAACGCTAGCTTGCCTTACAAGAAACACATTCTGCTTTTGAGAAAAGAGCACTCTTCTACTCTAATGTGATTCCTATAGGGCCAGAAGAGTGAGCTTGCTCAGAACAAAAGAACTGTGCTTCCTACACACACTGACTATATTTAGTTCAACTCTGCTGAGGAAACTGACAAGAACAGTAGATCCTCTTCAATCCAATACACTGCACATGCTGGGAACAGACGCCAGTGCTATTTGCCCTGTGTATAGCAATGGGAGCGCAATAGTGACTCTTCTTTCCAGAAAACAACTCTTGCTCGTAGGACCAAAAACTGCATGGGATTCAACTCCATTTAAGACTGGGAAACAAACGCTAGCTCGCCTTACAAGAAAAACACTCTGCTTTTGAGAAAAGGGCACACTTCTACTCTACTGTGTTTCCTATAGGGTACGAAGAGTGAGCTTTCTCAGAACAAAAGAACTGTGCTTCCTACACACACCGACTATATTTAGTACGACTCTGATTAGGAAACTGACAAGAACAGTAGATCCTCTTCAGTCCAATACACTGTACATGCTGGGAACAGACGCCAGTGCTATTTGCCCTGTGTATGACAACGAGAGCACAATAGTGACTCTTCTTACCAGAAAACAACTCTTGCTCGTAGGACCAGAAACTGCATGTGATTCAACTCCATTTAAGACTGCAAAACAAATGCAAGCTCCCTTACAAGAAACACACTCTGCTTTTGAGAAAAGAGCACTCTTCTACTCTACTGTGTTTCCTGTGGGATCTGAACAGTGAGCTTGCTCAGAAAAAAGGAACTGTGCTTCCTACACACACGGGCCATATCTAGTTCAACTCTACTTAGGAAACTGACAAGAATAGTAGCTCCTCTTCAGTGCAATACACTGTACTTTCTGGGAACAGACGCGAGTGCTATTTGCACTGTGTAGGGGCATGTGAGCACCACAATAGTGACTATCCTTACCAGAAAACAACTCTTCCTCATGGGACCAAAAACTGCATGTGATTCAACTCCATTTAGAACTGGGAAACAAACGCTAGCTCGCCTTACAAGAAACACACTCTGCTTATGAGAAAAGAGCACTCTTCTTCTCTACTGTGTTTACAATAGGGCCAGAATAGTGAGCTTGCTCAGAACAAAGAAGTTTGCTTCCTACACACACGGGCTATATCTACTTCAACTCTGCTTAGGAAACTGACAAGAACAGTAGCTCCTCTTCAGTCCAATACAATGTACATCCTGGGAACAGATGCCAGTGCTATTTGCCCTGTGTATGGTAATGGGATCGCAATAGTGACTCTTCTTAAAAGAAAACAACTCTTGCTCCTAGGACCAGAAACTGCATGTGATTCAACTCCATTTAAAACTGGGAAACAAATGCTAGCTCGCCTTACATTATACACACTCTGCTTTTGAGAAAAGAGCACTCTTCTACTCTACTGTGTTTCCTATGGGGTCCGAACAGTGAGCTTACTCCGAACAAAGAACCGTGCTTCCTACACACACATGCCATATCTAGTAAAACTCTGCATAGGAAACTGACAAGAACAGTAGCTCCTCTTCAGTCCAATACACTGTACTTGCTGGGAACAGACACGCTATTTGCACTGTATATGGGAATGGGAGCACAATAGTGACTTTCCTTACCAGAAAACAACTCTTGCTCGTGAGACCAAAAAGTGCATGTGATTCAACTCCATTTAGGACTGGGAAACAAACGCTAACTCGCCTTACAGGAAACACACTCTGCTTTTGAGAAAAGAGCATTTTTCTACTCTACTGTGTTTTCAAAAGAGCCACAACAGTGAGCTTGCTCAGAAGAAAAGGACTGTGCTTCCTATACACACGGCCATATCTGGTTCAATTCTGCTTAGGAAACTGACAAGAATAGTAGATCTTCTTCAGTCCAATACACTGTACATGCTGGGAATAGACGCCAGTGCTATTAGCCTTGTGTATGTCAATGGGAGCACAATAGTGACTCTTCTTACCAGAAAACAACTCTTGCTCGTAGGATCAGAAACTGCATGGGATTCAACTCCATTTCTGACTGGAAAACAAACACTAGCTCGCCTTAAAAGAAACACACTCTGCTTTTGAGAAAAGAGCACTGTTCTACTCTTCTGTGTTTTTTTTTTTTTTTTGGGTCCAAACAGTGTGCTTGCTCAGAACAAAAGAACTGTGCTTCCTACACACACGGGCCATATCTAGTTCAACTCTGCTTAGGAAACTGACAAGAACAGTAGCTCCTCTTCAGTCCAATACACTGTACTTGCTGGGAACAGACGCGAGAGCTATTTGCACTGTATATGGCAATGGGAGCCCAATAGTGACTCTTCTTACCAGAAAACAACTCTTGCTCTTAAGACCAAAAACTGCATGGGATTCAACTCCATTTCAGACTGGGAAACAAACACTAGCTAGCCTTACAAGAAACACACTCTGCTTTTGAGAAAAAAGCACTCTTCTACTCTACTGTGTTTCCTATAGGGCCAGAAAAGTGAGCTTGCTCAGAACAAAAGATGTGCTTCCAACACACAAGGGCCATATCTAGTTCAACTCTGCTTAGGAAACTGACAAGAACAGTAGATCCTCCTCAGTCCAATACACTGTACATGCTGGGAAGAGACGCCTGTGCTATTTGCCCTGTGTATCACAATGGGAACGCAATAGTGACTCTTCTTACCAGAAAACAACTCTTGCTCGTAGGACCAAAAACTGCATGTGATTCAACTCCATGTAGGACTGGGAAACAAACGCTAGCTCGCCTTACAAGAAACACACTATGCTTTTGAGAAAAGAGCACTCTTCTACTCTACTGTGTTTCCTATAGGGCCAAAACAGTGAGCTTGCTCAGAACAAAAGAACTGTGCTTCCTACACACACGGGCCATATCCAGCTCAACTCTGCTTAGGAAACTGACAAGAACAGTAGCTCATCTTCAGTCCAATACACTGTACTTCTTGGGAACAGACGCCAGTGCTATTTGCACTATGCATGGCAATGGGAGTGCAATAGTGACTTTCCTTACCAGAAAACAACTCTAGCTCATAGGACCAAAAACTGCATGTGATTCAACTCCATTTAGGACTGGGAAACAAACGCTAGCTCGCCTTACAAGAAACACACTCTGCTTTTGAGAAAAGAGCACTCTTCTACTCTACTGTGTTTCCTACAAGGCCAAAACAGTGAGCTTGCTCAGAACAAAAGAACTGTGCTTCCTACACATACAGCCATATCTAGTTCAATTATGGTTAGGAAACTGACAAGAACAGTAGATTCTCTTCCGTCCCATACACTGTACTTGCTGGGAAGAGACGCCAGTGCTATTTGCCCTGTGTATGACAATGGGAGCACAATAGTGACTCTTCTTACCAGAAAACAACTTATGCTCGTAGGACCAGAAACTGCATGTGATTCAACTCCATTTAGGACTGGGAAACAAAAGCTAGCTTGCCTAACAAGAAACACACTCTGCTTTTGAGAAAAGAGCACTCTTCTTCTCCAATGTGTTTCCTATAGGGCCAGAATAGTGAGCTTGCTCAGAACAAAAGAACTGTGCTTTCTACACACACCGACTATATCTAGTTCAACTCTGCTTAAGAAACTGACAAGAACAGTAGATCCTCTTCAGGCCAATACACTGTACATGCTGGGAACAGACGCCAGTGCTATTTGCCCTGTGTATGACATGGGAGCACAATAGTGACTCTTCTTACCAGAAAACAACTCTTGCTCGTAGTACCAGAAACTGCATGTAATTCAACTCCATTTAGGACTGCGAAACAAACGCTAGCTCGCCTTACAAGAAACACACTCTGCTTTTGAGAAAAGAGCACTCTTCTACTCTACAGTGTTTCCTATGGGATCTGAACAGTGAGCTTGCTCAGAACAAAAGAACTGTGCTTCCTACACACACAGGCCATATCTAGTTCATCTCTACTTAGGAAACTGACAAGAACAGTAGCTCCTCTTCAGTCCAATACACTGTACACGAGGGGAACAGATGCCAGTGCTATTTGCAATGTGTATGAAAATGGGACCGCAATAGTACTCTTCTTACCAGGAAACAACTCTTGCTCGTAGGACCAGAAACTGCATGTGATTCAACTCCATTTAGGACTGAAAAAAAAAAAAAACGCTAGCTCGCTTTACAAGAAACACACGCTGTTTTGAGAAAAGTGCACTCTTCTACTCTACTGTGTTTCTTATGAAGTCAGAACTGTGAGCTTGCTCAGAACAAAAGAACTGTGCTTCCTACACACACGGGCCATATCCAGTTCAACTGTGCTTAGGAAACTGACAAGAACAGTAGCTCCTCTTCAGTCCAATACACTGTACGTGCTGGGAACAGACGCCAGTGCTATTTGCTCTATGTATGTCAATGGGAGCGCAATAGTGACTCTTCTTACCTGAAAACAACTCTTGCTCGTAGGACCAAAAACTGCATGTGATTCAACTCCATTTAGGACTGGGAAACAAACACTAGCATGCCTTACAAGAAACACACTCTGCTTTTGAGAAAAGAGCCCTCTTCTACTCTATAGTGTTTCCTATGTGGTCCGAAGAGTGAGCTTGCTCAGAAAAAAGAACTGTGCTTCCTACACACACGAGCCATATCTAGTTCAACTCTGCTTAGTAAACTGACAAGAACAGTAGCTCCTCTTCAGTCCAATACACTGTACTTTCTGGGAACAGACGCGAGTGCTATTTGCACTGTGTAGGGGAATGTGAGCACCACATTAGTGATTATCCTTACCAGAAAACAACTCTTCCTCATGGGACCAAAAACTGCATGTGATTCAACTCCATTTAGAACTGGGAAACAAACGCTAGCTCGCCTTACAAGAAACACACTCTGCTTATGAGAAAAGAGCACTCTTCTTCTCTACTGTGTTTACAATAGGGCCAGAATAGTGAGCTTGCTCAGAACAAAGAAGTTTGCTTCCTACACACACGGGCTATATCTACTTCAACTCTGCTTAGGAAACTGACAAGAACAGTAGCTCCTCTTCAGTCCAATACAATGTACATCCTGGGAACAGATGCCAGTGCTATTTGCCCTTTGTATGGTAATGGGATCGCAATAGTGACTCTTCTTAAAAGAAAACAACTCTTGCTCCTAGGACCAGAAACTGCATGTGATTCAACTCCATTTAGAACTGGGAAACAAATGCTAGCTCGCCTTACATTATACACACTCTGCTTTTGAGAAAAGAGCACTCTTCTACTCTACTGTGTTTCCTATGGGTCCGAACAGTGAGCTTACTCCGAACAAAAGAACCGTGCTTCCTACACACACATGCCATATCTAGTAAAACTCTGCATAGGAAACTGACAAGAACAGTAGCTCCTCTTCAGTCCAATACACTGTACTTGCTGGGAACAGACACGCTATTTGCACTGTATATGGGAATGGGAGCACAATAGTGACTTTCCTTACCAGAAAACAACTCTTGCTCGTGAGACCAAAAAGTGCATGTGATTCAACTCCATTTAGGACTGGGAAACAAACGCTAACTCGCCTTACAAGAAACACTCTCTGCTTTTGAGAAAAGAGCATTTTTCTACTCTACTGTGTTTTCAAAAGAGCCACAACAGTGAGCTTGCTCAGAAGAAAAGGACTGTGCTTCCTATACACACGGCCATATCTGGTTCAATTCTGCTTAGGAAACTGACAAGAATAGTAGATCTTCTTCAGTCCAATACACTGTACATGCTGGGAATAGACGCCAGTGCTATTAGCCTTGTGTATGTCAATGGGAGCACAATAGTGACTCTTCTTACCAGAAAACAACTCTTGCTCGTAGGATCAGAAACTGCATGGGATTCAACTCCATTTCTGACTGGAAAACAAACACTAGCTCGCCTTAAAAGAAACACACTCTGCTTTTGAGAAAAGAGCACTGTTCTACTCTTCTGTGTTTTTTTTTTTTTTGGGTCCAAACAGTGTGCTTGCTCAGAACAAAAGAACTGTGCTTCCTACACACACGGGCCATATCTAGTTCAACTCTGCTTAGGAAACTGACAAGAACAGTAGCTCCTCTTCAGTCCAATACACTGTACTTGCTGGGAACAGACGCGAGAGCTATTTGCACTGTATATGGCAATGGGAGCCCAATAGTGACTCTTCTTACCAGAAAACAACTCTTGCTCTTAAGACCAAAAACTGCATGGGATTCAACTCCATTTCAGACTGGGAAACAAACACTAGCTAGCCTTACAAGAAACACACTCTGCTTTTGAGAAAAAAGCACTCTTCTACTCTACAGTGTTTCCTATAGGGCCAGAAAAGTGAGCTTGCTCAGAACAAAAGATGTGCTTCCAACACACAAGGGCCATATCTAGTTCAACTCTGCTTAGGAAACTGACAAGAACAGTAGATCCTCCTCAGTCCAATACACTGTACATGCTGGGAAGAGACGCCTGTGCTATTTGCCCTGTGTATCACAATGGGAACGCAATAGTGACTCTTCTTACCAGAAAACAACTCTTGCTCGTAGGACCAAAAACTGCATGTGATTCAACTCCATGTAGGACTGGGAAACAAACGCTAGCTCGCCTTACAAGAAACACACTATGCTTTTGAGAAAAGAGCACTCTTCTACTCTACTGTGTTTCCTATAGGGCCAAAACAGTGAGCTTGCTCAGAACAAAAGAACTGTGCTTCCTACACACACGGGCCATATCCAGCTCAACTCTGCTTAGGAAACTGACAAGAACAGTAGCTCATCTTCAGTCCAATACACTGTACTTCTTGGGAACAGACGCCAGTGCTATTTGCACTATGCATGGCAATGGGAGTGCAATAGTGACTTTCCTTACCAGAAAACAACTCTAGCTCATAGGACCAAAAACTGCATGTGATTCAACTCCATTTAGGACTGGGAAACAAACGCTAGCTCGCCTTACAAGAAACACACTCTGCTTTTGAGAAAAGAGCACTCTTCTACTCTACTGTGTTTCCTACAAGGCCAAAACAGTGAGCTTGCTCAGAACAAAAGAACTGTGCTTCCTACACATACAGCCATATCTAGTTCAATTATGGTTAGGAAACTGACAAGAACAGTAGATTCTCTTCCGTCCCATACACTGTACTTGCTGGGAAGAGATGCCAGTGCTATTTGCCCTGTGTATGACAATGGGAGCACAATAGTGACTCTTCTTACCAGAAAACAACTTATGCTCGTAGGACCAGAAACTGCATGTGATTCAACTCCATTTAGGACTGGGAAACAAAAGCTAGCTTGCCTAACAAGAAACACACTCTGCTTTTGAGAAAAGAGCACTCTTCTTCTCCAATGTGTTTCCTATAGGGCCAGAATAGTGAGCTTGCTCAGAACAAAAGAACTGTGCTTTCTACACACACCGACTATATCTAGTTCAACTCTGCTTAAGAAACTGACAAGAACAGTAGATCCTCTTCAGGCCAATACACTGTACATGCTGGGAACAGACGCCAGTGCTATTTGCCCTGTGTATGACATGGGAGCACAATAGTGACTCTTCTTACCAGAAAACAACTCTTGCTCGTAGTACCAGAAACTGCATGTAATTCAACTCCATTTAGGACTGCGAAACAAACGCTAGCTCGCCTTACAAGAAACACACTCTGCTTTTGAGAAAAGAGCACTCTTCTACTCTACAGTGTTTCCTATGGGATCTGAACAGTGAGCTTGCTCAGAACAAAAGAACTGTGCTTCCTACACACACAGGCCATATCTAGTTCATCTCTACTTAGGAAACTGACAAGAACAGTAGCTCCTCTTCAGTCCAATACACTGTACACGAGGGGAACAGATGCCAGTGCTATTTGCAATGTGTATGAAAATGGGACCGCAATAGTACTCTTCTTACCAGGAAACAACTCTTGCTCGTAGGACCAGAAACTGCATGTGATTCAACTCCATTTAGGACTGAAAAAAAAAAAAACGCTAGCTCGCTTTACAAGAAACACACGCTGTTTTGAGAAAAGTGCACTCTTCTACTCTACTGTGTTTCTTATGAAGTCAGAACTGTGAGCTTGCTCAGAACAAAAGAACTGTGCTTCCTACACACACGGGCCATATCCAGTTCAACTGTGCTTAGGAAACTGACAAGAACAGTAGCTCCTCTTCAGTCCAATACACTGTACGTGCTGGGAACAGACGCCAGTGCTATTTGCTCTATGTATGTCAATGGGAGCGCAATAGTGACTCTTCTTACCTGAAAACAACTCTTGCTCGTAGGACCAAAAACTGCATGTGATTCAACTCCATTTAGGACTGGGAAACAAACACTAGCATGCCTTACAAGAAACACACTCTGCTTTTGAGAAAAGAGCCCTCTTCTACTCTATAGTGTTTCCTATGTGGTCCGAAGAGTGAGCTTGCTCAGAAAAAAGAACTGTGCTTCCTACACACACGAGCCATATCTAGTTCAACTCTGCTTAGTAAACTGACAAGAACAGTAGCTCCTCTTCAGTCCAATACACTGTACTTTCTGGGAACAGACGCGAGTGCTATTTGCACTGTGTAGGGGAATGTGAGCACCACATTAGTGATTATCCTTACCAGAAAACAACTCTTCCTCATGGGAACAAAAACTGCATGTGATTCAACTCCATTTAGAACTGGGAAACAAACGCTAGCTCGCCTTACAAGAAACACACTCTGCTTATGAGAAAAGAGCACTCTTCTTCTCTACTGTGTTTACAATAGGGCCAGAATAGTGAGCTTGCTCAGAACAAAGAAGTTTGCTTCCTACACACACGGGCTATATCTACTTCAACTCTGCTTAGGAAACTGACAAGAACAGTAGCTCCTCTTCAGTCCAATACAATGTACATCCTGGGAACAGATGCCAGTGCTATTTGCCCTTTGTATGGTAATGGGATCGCAATAGTGACTCTTCTTAAAAGAAAACAACTCTTGCTCCTAGGACCAGAAACTGCATGTGATTCAACTCCATTTAGAACTGGGAAACAAATGCTAGCTCGCCTTACATTATACACACTCTGCTTTTGAGAAAAGAGCACTCTTCTACTCTACTGTGTTTCCTATGGGGTCCGAACAGTGAGCTTACTCCGAACAAAAGAACCGTGCTTCCTACACACACATGCCATATCTAGTAAAACTCTGCATAGGAAACTGACAAGAACAGTAGCTCCTCTTCAGTCCAATACACTGTACTTGCTGGGAACAGACACGCTATTTGCACTGTATATGGGAATGGGAGCACAATAGTGACTTTCCTTACCAGAAAACAACTCTTGCTCGTGAGACCAAAAAGTGCATGTGATTCAACTCCATTTAGGACTGGGAAACAAACGCTAACTCGCCTTACAAGAAACACTCTCTGCTTTTGAGAAAAGAGCATTTTTCTACTCTACTGTGTTTTCAAAAGAGCCACAACAGTGAGCTTGCTCAGAAGAAAAGGACTGTGCTTCCTATACACACGGCCATATCTGGTTCAATTCTGCTTAGGAAACTGACAAGAACAGTAGATCTTCTTCAGTCCAATACACTGTACATGCTGGGAATAGACGCCAGTGCTATTAGCCTTGTGTATGTCAAAGGGAGCGCAATAGTGACTCTTCTTACCAGAAAACAACTCTTGCTCGTAGGATCAGAAACTGCATGGGATTCAACTCCATTTCTGACTGGAAAACAAACACTAGCTCGCCTTAAAAGAAACACACTCTGCTTTTGAGAAAAGAGCACTGTTCTACTCTTCTGTGTTTTTTTTTTTTGGGTCCAAACAGTGTGCTTGCTCAGAACAAAAGAACTGTGCTTCCTACACACACGGGCCATATCTAGTTCAACTCTGCTTAGGAAACTGACAAGAACAGTAGCTCCTCTTCAGTCCAATACACTGTACTTGCTGGGAACAGACGCGAGAGCTATTTGCACTGTATATGGCAATGGGAGCCCAATAGTGACTCTTCTTACCAGAAAACAACTCTTGCTCTTAAGACCAAAAACTGCATGGGATTCAACTCCATTTCAGACTGGGAAAAAAACACTAGCTAGCCTTACAAGAAACACACTCTGCTTTTGAGAAAAAAGCACTCTTCTACTCTACAGTGTTTCCTATAGGGCCAGAAAAGTGAGTTGCTCAGAACAAAAGATGTGCTTCCAACACACAAGGGCCATATCTAGTTCAACTCTGCTTAGGAAACTGACACGAACAGTAGATCCTCCTCAGTCCAATGCACTGTACATGCTGGGAAGAGACGCCTGTGCTATTGGCCCTGTGTATCACAATGGGAACGCAATAGTGACTCTTCTTACCAGAAAACAACTCTTGCTCGTAGGACCAAAAACTGCATGTGATACAACTCCATGTAGGACTGGGAAACAAACGCTAGCTCGCCTTACAAGAAACACACTATGCTTTTGAGAAAAGAGCACTCTTCTACTCTACTGTGTTTCCTATAGGGCCAAAACAGTGAGCTTGCTCAGAACAAAAGAACTGTGCTTCCTACACACACGGGCCATATCCAGCTCAACTCTGCTTAGGAAACTGACAAGAACAGTAGCTCATCTTCAGTCCAATACACTGTACTTCTTGGGAACAGACGCCAGTGCTATTTGCACTATGCATGGCAATGGGAGTGCAATAGTGACTTTCCTTACCAGAAAACAACTCTAGCTCATAGGACCAAAAACTGCATGTGATTCAACTCCATTTAGGACTGGGAAACAAACGCTAGCTCGCCTTACAAGAAACACACTCTGCTTTTGAGAAAAGAGCACTCTTCTACTCTACTGTGTTTCCTACAAGGCCAAAACAGTGAGCTTGCTCAGAACAAAAGAACTGTGCTTCCTACACATACAGGCATATCTAGTTCAATTATGGTTAGGAAACTGACAAGAACAGTAGATTCTCTTCCGTCCCATACACTGTACTTGCTGGGAAGAGACGCCAGTGCTATTTGCCCTGTGTATGACAATGGGAGCACAATAGTGACTCTTCTTACCAGAAAACAACTTATGCTCGTAGGACCAGAAACTGCATGTGATTCAACTCCATTTAGGACTGGGAAACAAAAGCTAGCTTGCCTTACAAGAAACACACTCTGCTTTTGAGAAAAGAGCACTCTTCTTCTCCAATGTGTTTCCTATAGGGCCAGAATAGTGAGCTTGCTCAGAACAAAAGAACTGTGCTTTCTACACACACCGACTATATCTAGTTCAACTCTGCTTAAGAAACTGACAAGAACAGTAGATCCTCTTCAGGCCAATACACTGTACATGCTGGGAACAGACGCCAGTGCTATTTGCCCTGTGTATGACATGGGAGCACAATAGTGACTCTTCTTACCAGAAAACAACTCTTGCTCGTAGTACCAGAAACTGCATGTAATTCAACTCCATTTAGGACTGCGAAACAAACGCTAGCTCGCCTTACAAGAAACACACTCTGCTTTTGAGAAAAGAGCACTCTTCTACTCTACAGTGTTTCCTATGGGGTCCGAACAGTGAGCTTGCTCAGAACAAAAGAACTGTGCTTCCTACACACACAGGCCATATCTAGTTCATCTCTACTTAGGAAACTGACAAGAACAGTAGCTCCTCTTCAGTCCAATATACTGTACACGAGGGGAACAGATGCCAGTGCTATTTGCAATGTGTATGAAAATGGGACCGCAATAGTACTCTTCTTACCAGGAAACAACTCTTGTTCGTAGGACCAGAAACTGCATGTGATTCAACTCCATTTAGGACTGAAAAAAAAAAAAAACGCTAGCTCGCTTTACAAGAAACACACGCTGTTTTGAGAAAAGTGCACTCTTCTACTCTACTGTGTTTCTTATGAAGTCAGAACATTGAGCTTGCTCAGAACAAAAGAACTGGGCTTCCTACACACACGGTCATATCTAGTACAATTCTGCTTAGGAAACTGACAAGAATAGTAGATCCTCTTCAGGCCAATACTCTGTAGTTGCTGGGAACAGACGCGAGTGCTATTTGCCCTGTGTATGACAATGGGAGAGCAATAGTGACTCTTCTTACCAGAAAACAACTCTTGCTCGTAGGACCAGAAACTGCATGTGATTCAACTCCATTTCGGACTGGGAAACAAACGCTAGCTCGCCTTACAAGAAACACACTCTGCTTTTGAGAAAAGAGAACTCTTCTACTCTACTGTGTTTCCTATGGGATCCGAACAGTGAGCTTGCTCAGAACAAAAGAACTGTGCTTCCTACACACACCAACTATATCTAGTTCAACTCTGCTTAGGAAACTGACAAGAACAGTAGCTCATCTTCAGTCCAATACACTGTACATGCTGGGAACAGACGCCAGTGCTATTTGCCCTGTGTATGACAATGGGAGCACAATAGTGACTTTCCTAGCCAGAAAACAACTCTTGCTCATAGGACCAAAAACTGCATGTGATTCAACTCCATTTAGGACTGGGAACCAAAAAATAGCTCGCCTTACAAAAAACACACTTTACTTTTGAGAAAAGATCACTCTTCTACACTACTGTGTTTCCTATAGTGCCAGAACATTGAGCTTGCTCAGAACAAATCAACTGTGCTTCCTACACACACGGCCATATCTAGTTCAATTCTGCTTAAGAAACTGACAGGAACAGTAGATACTCTTCAGTCCAATACACTGTACACGTGGGGAACAGATGCCAGTGCTATTTGCAATGTGTATGAAAATGGGACCGCAATAGTACTCTTCTTACCAGGAAACAACTCTTGCTCGTAGGACCAGAAACTGCATGTGATTCAACTCCACTTAGGACTGAAAAAAAAAAAAAACAACGCTAGCTCGCCTTACAAGAAACACACTATGCTTTTGAGAAAAGGGCACTCTTCTACTCTACTGTGTTTCATATGGGGTCAGAACAGTGAGCTTGCTCAGAACAAAAGAACTGTGCTTCCTACACCCACAAGCCATATCTAGTTCAACTCTGCTTAGGAAACTGACAAGAACAGTAGCTCCTCTTCAGTCCAATACACTGTAATTCCTGGGAACAGACACGAGTGCTATTTGCACTGTGTATGGCAATGGGAGCGTAATAGTGACTCTTCTTATCAGAAAACAACTCTTGCTCATAGGACCAGAAACTGCATGGGATTCAACTCCGTTTCAGACTGGGAAACAAACACTAGCTCGCCTTATAAGAAACACACTCTGCTTTTGATAAAAGAGCACTCTATTACTCTACTGTGTTTCCTATGAGTTCCGAACATTGAGCTTGCTTAGAACAAAAGAACTCTGCTTTCAACACGCAGGGGCCATATCTAGTTCAACTCTGCTTAGGAAACTGACAAGAACATTAGCTCCTCTTCAGTCCAATACACTGTACTTGCTGCGAACAGACGCGAGCACTATTTGCACTGTGTATGGCAATGGGAGCGCAATAGTGACTCTTCTTACCAGAAAACAACTCTTGATCGTAGGACCAGAAACTGCATTGGATTCAACTTTATTTCTGACTGGGAAACAAACACTATCTCGCCTTACAAGAAACACACTCTGCTTTTGAGAAAAGAGCACTCTTCTACTCTACTGTGTTTCCTATGGAATCCGAACAGTAGCTTGCTCAGAACAAAAGAACTGTGCTTGCTACACACACGGCCATATCTAGTTCAACTCTGCTTAGGAAACTGACAAGAACAGTAGCTCCTCTTCAGTCCAGTACACTGTACTTGCTGGGAATAGACGCCAGTGCTATTTGCGTTGTGTATGACAATGGGAGCGCAATAGTGACTCTTCTTACCAGAAAACAACTCTTGCTCGTAAAACCAGAAACTGCATGTGATTCAACTCCATTTAGGACTGCGAAACAAACGCTAGCTAGCCTTACAAGAAACACACTCTGCTTCTGAGAAAAGAGCACTCTTCTACTCTACTTTGTTTCCTTTGGGGTCCAAACAGTGAGCTTGCTCAGAACAAAAGAACTGTGCTTCCTAAACACACGGGCCATATCTAGTTCAACTCTGTGTAGGAAACTGACAAGAACAGTAGCTCCTATTCAGTCCAATACACTGTACTTGCTGGGAAAAGACGCGAGAGCTATTTGCACTGTATATGGCAATGGCATCCCAATAGTGACTCTTCTTACCAGAAAACAACTCTTGCTCGTAGGACCAAAAACTGCATGGGATTCAAATCCATTTAGGACTGAAAAAGAAACGCTAGCTCGCCTTACAAGAAACACACTCTGCTTTTGAGAAAAGAGCACTTTTCTACTCTACTGTGTTTCCTTTGGGGTCCAAACAGTGAGCTTGCTCAGAACAAAAGAACTGTGCTTCCTACACACAGGGGCCATATCTAGTTCAACTCTGTGTTGGAAACGGACAAGAACAGTATCTCCTACTCAGTCCAATACACTGTACTTGCTGGGAAAAGACGCGAGTGCTATTTGCCCTGTGTATGTCATATGGAGCACAATAGTGACTCTTCTTACCAGAAAACAACTCTTGCTCGTAGGACCAAAAGCTACATGTGACTCAACTCCATTTAGGACTGGGAAACAAACGCTAGATCGCCTTACAAGGAACACACTCTGCTTTTGAGAAAAGAGCACTATTCTACTCTACTGTGTTTCCTATAGGGCCAAAACAATGAGCTTGCTCAGAACAAAAGAACTGTGCTTCCTACACACACGGTCAAACCTAGTTCAATTCTGCTTAGGAAACTGACAAGAATAGTAGATCCTCTTCAGTCCACTACACTGTACTTGCTGGGAAGAGACGCGAGTGCTATTTGCCCTGTGTATGACAATGGGAGCACAATAGTGACTCTTCTTACCAGAAAACAACTCTTGCTCGTAGGACCAGAAACTGCATGTGATTCAACTCCATTTAGGACTGCAAAACAAACGCTAGCTAGCCTTACAAGAAACACACTCTGCTTTTGAGAAAAGAGCCCTTTTCTACTTTAAAGTGTTTCCTATGGGGTCCGAACAGTGAGCTTGCTCAGAACAAAAGAACTGTGCTTCCTACACACACAAGCCATATCTAGTTCAACTCTGCTTAGGAAACTGACAAGAACAGTAGCTCCTCTTCAGTCCAATAAACTGTACTTGCTGGGAACAGACACGCTATTTGCACTGTGTAGGGGAATGGGAGCACAATTGTGACTTTCCTTACCAGAAAACAACTCTTGCTCATGGGACCAAAAACTGCATGTGATACAACTCCATTTAGGACTAGGAAACAAACGCTAGCTCGCCTTACAAGAAACACACTCTGCTTTTGAGAAAAGAGCACTCTTCTACTCTAATCTGTTTTCAAAAGAGCCAAAACAGTGAGCTTGATCAGAAGAAAAGGACTGTGCTTCCTACACACATGGCCATACCTGGTTCAATTCTGCTTAGGAAACTGACAAGAACAGTAGGTCCTCTTCAGTCCAATACACTGTACATGCTGGGAATAGACGCCAGTGCTATTTGCGTTGTGTATGACAATGGGAGCGCAATAGTGACTCTTCTTACCAGAAAACAACTCTTGCTCGTAGGACCAGAAACTGCATGTGATTCAACTCCATTTAGGACTGTGAAACAAACGCTAGCTAGCCTTACAAGAAACACACTCTGCTTTTGAGAAAAGAGCACTCTTCTACTTTACTGTGTTTCCTATGGGATCCGAACAGTAGCTTGCTCAGAACAAAAGAATTGTGCTTGCTACACACACGGCCATATCTAGTTCAACTCTGCTTAGGAAACTGACAAGAACAGTAGCTCCTCTTCAGTCCAGTACACTGTACTTGCTGGGAACAGACACGCTATTTGCACTGTGTAGGGGAATGGGAGCACAGTAGTGACTTTCCTTACCAGAAAACAACTCTTGCTCATGGGACCAAAAACTGCATGTGATTCAACTCCATTTAGGACTGGAAAACAAACGCTAGCTCGCCTTACAAGAAACACACTCTGCTTTTGAGAAAACAGCACTCTTCTACTCTACTCTGTTTTCAAAAGAGCCAAAACAGTGAGCTTGCTCAGAAGAAAAGGACTGTGCTTCCTACACACACGGCCATATCTGGTTCAATTCTGCTTAGGAAACTGACAAGAACAGTAGGTCCTCTTCAGTCCAATACACTGTACATGCTGGGAATAGACGCCAGTGCTATTTGCGTTGTGTATGACAATGGGAGCGCAATAGTGACTCTTCTTACCAGAAAACAACTCTTGCTCGTAGGACGAGAAACTGCATGTGATTCAACTCCATTTAGGACTGCGAAACAAACGCTAGCTAGCCTTACAAGAAACACACTCTGCTTCTGAGAAAAGAGCACTCTTCTACTCTACTTTGTTTCCTTTGGGGTCCAAACAGTGAGCTTGCTCAGAACAAAAGAACTGTGCTTCCTAAACACACGGGCCATATATAGTTCAACTCTGTGTAGGAAACTGACAAGAACAGTAGCTCTATTCAGTCCAATACACTGTACATGCTGGGAACAGACGCGATTGCTATTTGCCCTGTGTACGTCATAGGGAGTGCAATAGTGACTCTTCTTACCAGAAAACAACTCTTGCTCGTAGGACCAATAGCTACCTGTGAATCAACTCCATTTAGGACTGGGAAACAAACGCTAGATCGCCTTACAAGAAACACACTCTGCTTTTGAGAAAAGAGCACTCTTCTACTCTACTGTGTTTCCTATAGGGCCAAAACAGTGAGCTTGCTCAGAACAAAAGAACTGTGCTTCCTACACACATGGTCAAACCTAGTTCAATTCTGCTTAGGAAACCGACAAGAATAGTAGATCCTCTTCAGTCCAATACACTGTACTTGCTGGGAAGAGACGTGAGTGCTATTTGCCCTGTGTATGACAATGGGAGCGCAAGAGTGACTCTTCTTACCAGAAAACAACTCTTGCTCGTAGGACCAGAAACTGCATGTGATTCAACTCCATTTAGGACTCAGAAACAAACACTAGCTCGCCTTACAAGAAACACACTCTGCTTTTGAGAAAAGAGCACTCTTCTACTCTACTGTGTTTTATTTAGAGCCAAAACAGTGAGCTTGCTCAGAACAAATGAACTGTGCTTCCTACACACACGGGCCATATCTAGTTCAACTCTGCTTAGGAAACTGACAAGAACAGTAGCTCCTCTTCAGTCCAATACACTGTAATTGCTGCGAACAGACGCGAGTGCTATTTGCACTATGTATGGCAATGGGAGCGCAATAGTGACTCTTCTTACCAGAAAACAACTCTTGCTCGTAGGACCAAAAACTACATGTGATTCAACTCCATTTAGGACTCTGAAACAAACGCTAGCTCGCCTTACAAGAAACACACTCTGCTTTTGAGAAAAGAGCCCTCTTCTAATCTAAAGTGTTTCCTATGGGGTCCGAACAGTGAGCTTGCTCAGAACAAAAGAACTGTGCTTCCTACACCCACGAGCCATATCTAGTTCAACTCTGCATATGAAACTGACAAGGACAGTAGCTCATCTTCAGTCCAATACACTGTAGTTGCTTCGAACAAACGCGAGTGCTATTTGCACTGTGTATGGCAATGGGAGAGCAATAGTGACTCTTCTTACCAGAAAACAACTCTTGCTCATAGGACCAAAAACTGCATGTGATTCAACTCCATTGAGGATTGGGAAACAAACGCTAGCTCCCCTTACAAGAAACACACTCTGCTTTTGAGAAAAGAGCACTCTTCTACTCTACTGAGTTTCCTATAGGGCCAGAACAGTGACCTTGCTCAGAACAAAACAACTGTGCTTCCTAAACACACGGGCCATATCTAGATCAATTCTACATAGGAAACTGACAAGGACAGTAGATCCTCTTGAGTCCAATACACTGTATGCTGGGAACAGACGCCAGTGCTATTTGCCCTGTGTATGAAAATGGGAGCACAATAGTGACTCTTCTTACCAGAAAACAACTCTTGCTCGTAGGACCAGAAACTGCATGTGATTCAACTCCATTTAGGACTGAAAAAGAAACGCTAGCTCGCCTTACAGGAAACACACACTGCTTTTGAGAAAAGGGCACTCTTCTACTCTACTGTGTTTCTTATGGGGTCAGAACAGTGAGCTTTCTCAGAACAAAAGAACTGTGCTTCCTACACACACTGGCCATATCTAGATCAATTCTGCTTAGGAAACTGACAAGGACAGTAGATCATCTTCAGTCCAATACACTGTACATGCTGGGAACAGACGCGAGTGCTATTTGCCCTGTGTATGTCATATGGAGCACAATAGTGACTCTTCTTACCAGGAAACAACTCTTGCTCGTAGGACAAAAAGCTACATGTGATTCAACTCCATTTAGGACTGGGAAACAAATGCTAGCTCGCCTTACATGAAACACACTCTGCTTTTGAGAAAAGGGCACTCTTATACTCTACTGTGTTTCCTATGGGATCCGAACAGTGAGCTTGCTCAGAACAAAAGTACTGTGCTTCCTACACACACGGTCAAACCTAGTTCAATTCTGCTTAGGAAACTGACAAGAATAGCAGATCCTCTTCAGTCCAATACACTGTACATGCTGGGAAGAGACGCGAGTGCTATTTGCCCTGTGTATGACAATGGGAGCGCAATAGTGACTCTTCTTACCAGAAAACAACTCTTGCTCATAGGACCAGAAACTGCATGTGATTCAACTCCATTTAGGACTGGGAAACAAACGCTAGCTCGCCTTACAAGAAACACACTCTGCTTTTGAGAAAAGAGCACTCTTCTTCTCTACTGTGTTTCCTATAGGGCCAGAATAGTGAGCTTGCTCAGAACAAAAGAACTTTGGTTCTTACATACACGGGCCATATCTAGTTCAACTCTGCTTAAGAAACTGACAAGAACAGTAGCTCCTCTTCAGTCCAATACACTGTACATGCTGGGAACAGACACCAGTGCTATTTGCCCTGTGTATTATAATGGGAGCGCAATAGTGACTCTTCTTACCAGAAAACAACTCTTGCTCGTAGGACCAGAAACTGCCTGTGATTTAACTCCATTTAGAACTGGGAAACAAATGCTAGCTCGCCTTACAATAAACACACACTGCTTTTGAGAAAAGAGCACTCTTCTACTCTACTGTGTTTGCTATGGGGTCTGAACAGTGAGCTTGCTCCGTAGAAAAGAATCGTGCTTCCTACACACCCGGGCCATATCTAGTTCAACTCTGCTTAGGAAACTGACATGAACAGTAGCTCCTCTTCAGTCCAATACACTGTACTTGCTGGGAACAGACGCGAGTGCTATTTGCACTGTGTAAGACTATGGGAACGCAATAGTGACTCTTCTTACCAGAATACAACTCTTGCTCATAGGACCAGAAACTGCATGTGATTCAACTCCATTTAGAACTGGTAAACAAATGCTAGCTCGCCTTACAATAAACACACTCTGCTTTTCAGAAAAGAGCAAACTTCTACTCTACTGTGTTTCCTATGGGGTCTGAACAGTGAGCTTGCTCAGAACAAAAGAACTTTGCTTCCTACACACACGGGCCATATCTAGATCAATTCTGCTTAGGAAACTGACAAGGACAGTAGATCATCTTAAGTCCAATACACTGTACATGCTGGGAACAGACGCGAGGGCTATTTGCCCTGTGTATGTCATATGGAGCGCAATAGTGACTCTTCTTACCAGAAAACAACTCTTGCTCGTAGGACAAAAAACTACATGTGATTCAACTCCATTTAGGACTGGGAAACAAACACTAGATCGCCTTACAAGAAACACTCTCTGCTTTTGAGAAAAGAGCACTCTTCTACTCTACTGTGTTTGCTATGGGGTCTGAACAGTGAGCTTGCTCCGTACAAAAGAACCGTGCTTCCTACACACACGGGCCATATCTAGTTCAACTCTGCTTAGGAAACTGACAAGAACAGTAGCTCCTCTTCAGTCCAATACACTGTACTTCCTGGGAACAGACGCGAGTGCTATTTGCACTGTGTAAGACTATGGGAGCGCAATAGTGACTCTTCTTACCAGAATACAACTCTTGCTCGTAGGAACAGAAACTGCATGTGATTCAACTCCATTTAGAACTGGTAAACAAATGCTATCTCGCCTTACAATAAACACACTCTGCTTTTGAGAAAAGAGCACTCTTCTACTCTACTGAGTTTCCTATAGGGCCAGAACAGTGAGCTTGCTCAGAACAAAAGAACTGTGCTTCCTAAACACACGGGCCATATCTAGATCAATTCTGCATAGGAAACTGAGAAGGACAGTATATCCTCATGAGTCCAATACACTGTACATGCTGGGAACAGACGCCAGTTTTATTTGCCCTGTGTATGACAATGGAAGCGCAATAGTGACTCTTCTTACCAGAAAACAACTCTTGCTCGTCGGACCAGAAACTGCATGTGATTCAACTCCATTTAGGATGAAAAAAAAATAAAAAGGTAGCTCGCCTTACAAGAAACACACGCTGCTTTGGAGAAAAGGGCAGTCTTCTACTCTACTGTATTTCTTATGGGGTCAGAACAGTGAGCTTGCTCAGAACAAAAGAACTGTGCTTCCTACACACACGGGCCATATCAAGATCAATTCTGCTTAGGAAACTGACAAGGACAGTAGATCATCTTCAGTCCAATACACTGCACATGCTGGGAAAATACGCGAGTGCTATTTGCCCTGTGTATGACAATGGAAGCGCAATAGTGACTTTTCTTACCAGAAAACAACTCTTGCTCGTAGGACCAGAAACTGCATGTGATGCAACTCCATTTAGGACTGGGAAACAAACGCTAGATCGCCTTACAAGAAACACACTCTGCTTTTGAGAAAAGAGCACTCTTCTACTCTACTGTGTTTCCTTTGGGGTCCAAACAGTGAGCTTGCTCAGAACAAAAGAACTGTGCTTCCTACACACACGGGCCATATCTAGTTTAACTCTGCTTAGGAAACTGACAAGAACAGTAGCTCCTCTTCAGTCCAATACACTGTACTTGCTGGGAACAGACGCGAGTGCTATTTGCACTGTATATGGCAATGGGAGCGCAATAGTGACTCTTCTTACCAGAAAACAACTCTTGCTCGTAAGACCAGAAACTGCATGGGATTCAACTCCATTTCAGACTGGGAAACAAACACTGGCTCGCCTTACAAGAAACACACTCTGCTTTTCAGAAAAGAGCACTCTTCTACTCTACAGTGTTTCCTATGAGGTCCGAACAGTGAGCTTGTGCAGAACAAAAGAATTGTGATTCCTACACACAGGGCCCATATCTAGTTCAACTCTGCTTAGGAAAATGACAAGAACAGTAGTTCCTCTTCAGTCCAGTACATTGTACTTGCTGCGAACAGACGCAAGCGCTATTTGCACTGTGTATGGCAATGGGAGCGCAATAGTGACTCTTCTTACCAGAAAACAAGTCTTGTTCATAGGACCAGAAACTGCATGGGATACACATTTATTTCTGACTGGGAAACAAACACTAGCTCACCTTACAAGAAACACACTCTGCTTTTGAGAAAAGAGAACTCTTCTACTCTACTGTGTTTCCTATGGGATCCGAACAGTGAGCTTGCTCAGAACAAAAGAACTGTGCTTCCTACACACACGGTCATATCTAGTTCAATTCTTTTTAGGAAACTGACAAGAATAGTAGATCCTCTTCAGTCCAATACACTGTAGTTGCTGGGAACAGACGCGAGTGCTATTTGCCCTGTGTATGACAATGGGAGAGCAATAGTGACTCTTCTTACCAGAAAACAACTCTTGATCGTAGGACGAGAAACTGCATGTGATTCAACTCCATTTAGGACTGGGAAACAAACGCTAGCTGGCCTTTCAAGAAACACACTCTGCTTTTGAAAAAAGAGCACTCTTCTACTCTACTGTGTTTCAAAAAGGGCCAAAACAGTGAGCTTGCTCAGAACAAAAGAACTGTGCTTCCTACACATACAGCCATATCTAGTTCAATTCTGGTTAGGAAACTGACAAGAACAGTAGATCCTCTTCCGTCCCATACACTGTACTTGCTGGGAAGAGAAGCCAGTGCTATTTGCCCTGTGTATGACAATGGGAGCACAATAGTGACTCTTCTTACCAAAAAACAACTCTTGCTCATAGGACCAGAAACTGCATGTGATTCAAATCCATTTAGGACTGGGAAACAAACGCTACCTCGCATTATAAGAAACACACTCTGCATTTGAAAAAAGAGCACTCTTCTTCTCCAATGTGTTTCCTATAGGGCCAGTATAGTGTGCTTGCTCAGATCAAAAGAACTGTGCTTCCTACATACACCGACTATATCTAGTTCAACTCTGCTTAGGAAACTGACAAGAACAGTAGATCCTCTTCAGTCCAATACACTGTACATGGTGGGAACAGACGCCAGTGCTATTTGCCCTGTGTATGACAATGGGAGCACAATAGTGACTCTTCTTACCAGAAAACAACTCTTGCTCGTAGTACCAGAAACTGCATGTGATTCAACTCCATTGAGTACTGCGAAACAAACGCTAGCTCGCCTTACAAGAAACACACTCTGCTTTTGAGAAAAGAGCACTCTTCTACTCTACAGTGTTTCCTATGGGGTCCAAACAGTGAGCTTGCTCAGAACAAAAAAACTGTGCTTCCTACACACACGGGCCATATCTAGATCAATTCTGATTAGGAAACTGACAAGGACAGTAGATCATCTTCAGTCCAATACACTGCACATGCTGGGAACAGACGCCTGTGCTATTTGCCCTGTGTATGACAATGGAAACGCAATAGTGACTCTTCTTACCAGAAAACAACTCTTGCTCATAGGACCAAAAACTGCATGTGATTCAACTCCATTTAGGACTGGGAAACAAATACTAGCTCGCCTTACAAGAAACACACTCTGGTTTTGAGAAAAGAGCACTCTTCTACTCTACTGTGTTACCATTGGGGTCCAAACAGTGAGCTTGCTCAGAACAAAAGAACTGTGCTTACTACACACACGGGCCATATCTAGTTCCACTATGCTTAGGAAAATGACAAGAACAGTAGCTCCTCTTCAGTCCAATACACTGTAGTTGCTGGGAACAGACGCGAGTGCTATTTGCCCTGTGTATGAAAATGGTAGAGGAATAGTGACTCTTCTTACCAGAAAACAACTATTGCTCGTAGGACCAGAAACTGCATGGGATTCAACTCCATTTCAGACTGGGAAACAAACACTAGCTCACCTTACAAGAAACACACTCTGCTTTTGAGAAAAGAAAAATCTTCTACTCTACTGTGTTTCCTAAGGGATCCGAACAGTGAGCTTGCTGAGAACAAAAGAACTGTGCTTCCTAAACACACGGTCATATCTAGTTCAATTCTGCTTAGGAAACTGACAAGAATAGTAGATCCTCTTCAGTCCAATACACTGTAGTTGCTGGGAACAGACGCGAGTGCTATTTGCCCTGTGTATGAAAATGGTAGAAGAATAGTGACTCTTCTTACCAGAAAACAACTATTGCTCGTAGGACCAGAAACTGCATGTGATTCAACTCCATTTAGGACTGGGAAACAAACGCTAGCTCGCCTTGCAAGAAACACACTCTGCTTTTGAGAAAAGAGCCCTCTTCTACTCTAAAGTGTTTCCTATGGGGTCCTAAGAGGGAGCTTGCTCAGAACAAAAGAACTGTGCTTCGTACACACACAAGCCATATCTAGTTCAACTCTGCTCTAGAAAACTGAGAAGAACAGTAGCTCCTCTTCAGTCCAATACACTGTACTTCCTGGGAACAGACACGAGTGCTATTTGCACTGTGTATGGCAATGGGAGCGTAATAGTGACTCTTCTTATCAGAAAACAACTCTTGCTCGTAGGACCAGAAACTGCATGGATTCAACTCCATTTCAGACTGGGAAACGAACACTAGCTCGCCTTACAAGAAACACACTCTGCTTTTGATAAAAGAGCACTCTTCTACTCTACTGTGTTTCCTATGAGGTCCGAACAGTGAGCTTGCTCAGAACAAAAGAACTGTGCTTTCTACACACAGGGGCCATATCTAGTTCAACTCTGCTTAGGAAACTAACAAGAACAGTAGTTCCTCTTCAGTCCAATACACTGTACTTGCTGCGAACAGACGCGAGCGCTATTTGCACTGTGTATCGCAATGGGAGCACAAAAGTGACTCTTCTTACCAGAAAACAACTCTTGCTCGTAGGACCAGAAACTGCATTGGATTCAACTTTACTTCTGACTGAGAAACAAAGAGTAGCTCGCCTTACAAGAAACACACTCTGCTTTTGAGAAAAGAGCACTCTTCTACTCCACTGTGTTTCCTATGGGATCCGAACAGTAGCTTGCTCAGAACAAAAGAACTGTGCTTCCTACACACACGGCCATATCTAGTTCAACTCTGCTTAGGAAACTGACAAGAACAGTAGCTCCTCTTCAGTCCAATACACTGTACTTGCTGGGAACAGACACGCTAATTGCACTGTGTAGGGGAATGGGAGCACAATAGTGACTTTCCTTACCAGAAAACAACTCTTGCTCATGGGACCAAAAACTGCATGTGATTCAACTCCATTTAGAACTGGGAAACAAACGCTAGCTTGCCTTGCAAGAAACACAATCTGCTTTTGAGAAAAAAGCACTTTTCTACTCTACTGTGTTTCCTTTGGGGTCCAAACAGTGAGCTTGCTCAGAACAAAAGAACTGTGCTTCCTAAACACACGGGCCATATCTAGTTCAACTCTGTGTAGGAAACTCACAAGAACAGTAGCTCCTATTCAGTCCAATACACTGTACTTGCTGGGAAAAGACGCGAGAGCTATTTGCACTGTATATGGCAATCGGAGCCCAATAGTGACTCTTCTTTCCAGAAAACAACTCTTGCTCATAGGACCAAAAACTGCATGGGATTCAACTCCATTTCAGACTGGGAAACAAACACTAGCTAGCCTTACAAGAAACACACTCTGCTTCTGAGAAAAGAGCCCTCTTCTACTCTAAAGTGTTTCCTATGGGGTCAGAACAGTGAGCTTGCTCAGAACAAAAGAACTGTGCTTCCTACACACACGGGCCATATCTAGATCAATTCTGCTTAGGAAACTGACAAGGACAGTAGATCATCTTCAGTCCAATACACTGCACATGCTGGGAACAGACGCGAGTGCTATTTGCCCTGGGTATGACAATGGAAGCACAATAGTGACTCTTCTTACCAGAAAACAACTCTTGCTCATAGGACCAGAAACTGCATGTGATTCAACTCCATTTAGGACTAGGAAACAAATGCTAGCTCGCCTTATAAGAAACACACTCTGCTTTTGAGAAAAGAGCACTCTTCTACTCTACTGTGTTTCCTTTGGGGTCCAAACAGTGAGCTTGCTCAGAAGAAAAGAACTGTGCTTCCTACACACACGGGCCATATCTAGTTCCACTCTGCTTAGGAAACAGACAAGAACAGTAGCTCCGCTTCAGTCCAATACACTTGCTGGGAACAGACGCGAGTGCTATTTGCACTGTATATGGCAATGGGAGCGCAATAGTGACTCTTCTTACCAGAAAACAACTCTTGCTCGTAGGACCAGAAACTGCATGGGATTCAACTCCGTTTCAGACTGGGAAACAAACACTAGCTCGCCTTACAAGAAACACACTCTGCTTTTCACAAAAGAGCACTCTTCTACTCTTCAGTGTTTCCTATGAGGTCCGAACAGTGAGGTTGTGCAGAACGAAAGAACTGTGCTTCCTACACACACAAGCCATATCTAGTTCAACTCTGCTTAGTAAACTGACAAGAACAGCAGCTCCTCTTCAGTCCAATACACTGTACTTCCTGGGAACAGACGACAGTGCTATTTGCACTGTGTATGACAATGGGAGCACAATAGTGACTTTCCTTACCAGAAAACAACTCTTGTTCATAGGACCAAAAACTGCATGTGATTCAACTCCATTTAGGACTTGGAAACAAACACTAGCTCGTCTTACAAGAAACACACTCTGCTTCTGACAAAAGAGCACTCTTCTACTCTACTGTGTTTCCTATAGGGCCAGAACAGAGAGCTTGCTCAGAACAAAAGAACTGTGCTTCCTGCACACACGGGCCATATCTAGTTCAACTCTGCTTAGGAAACTGACAAGAAGAGTAGCTCCTCTTCAGTCCAATACACTATACTTGCTGGGAACAGATGCGAGTGCTATTTGCACTGTGTTTGGCATTGGGAGCGCAATAGTGACTTTCCTTACCAGAAAAAAACACTTGCGTGTAGGACCAAAAGTTATATGTGATTCAACTCCATTTAGGACTGGGAAACAAACGCTAGCTCGCCTTACAAAAAACACACTCTGCTTTTGAGAAAAGAGCACTCTTCTAGTCTACTGTGTTTCCTATAGCGCCAGAACAATGAGCTTGCTCAGAACAAAAGAACTGTGCTTCCTAAACACACGGCCATATCTTGTTCAATTCTGTTTAGTAAACTGACAAGAAAAGTAGATCCTCTTCAGTCCAATACACTGTACATGCTGGGAATAGAGGCCAGTGCTATTTGCACTGTGTACAGCAATGGCAGCACAATAGTGACTCTTCTTAAGAGAAAATAACTCTTGCTCGTACGACCAGAAACTGCATGTGATTCAACTCCATTTAGGACTTGGAAACAAACACTAGCTCGTCTTACAAGAAACACACTCTGCTTCTGACAAAAGAGCACTCTTCTACTCTACTGTGTTTCCTATAGCGCCAGAACAGTGAGCTTGCTCAGAACAAAAGAACTGTGCTTCCTACACACACAGGCAATATCTAGTTCAACTCTGCATAGGAAACTGACGAGAACAGTAGCTCCTTTTCAGTCCAATACACTGTACTTGCTGAGAACAGATGCGAGTGCTATTTGCACTGTGTATGGAAATGGGAGCGCAATAGTGACTTTCCTTACCAGAAAACAACTCTTGCTCGTAGGACGAAAAACAACATGTGATTCAACTCCATTTAGGACTGGGAAACAGACGCTAGCCTCGCCTTACAAGAAACACAATCTGCTTTTGAGGAAAGAGCACTCTTCTACTCTGCTGTTTTTTCTATAGGGCCAGTACAGTGAGCTTGCTCAGAACAAAAGAACTGTGCATCCTACACACACGAGCAATATCTAGTTCAATTCTGCTTAGGAAACTGACAAGAACAGTAGATCCTCTTCAGTCCAATACACTGTACTTGCTTGGAACAAACGCCAGTGCTATTTGCACTGTGAATGACAATGGGAGCACAATAGTGACTCTTCTTACGAGAAAACAACTCATGCTCATAGGACTAGAAACTTCATGGGATTCAACTCCATTTCTGAATGGGAAACAATCGCTACCTCGCCTTACAAGAAACACACTCTGCTTTTGAGAAAAGAGCCCTCCTCTACTCTACTGTGTTTCCTATAGGGCCAGAACAGTGAGCTTGCTCAGAACAAAAGAACTGTGCTTCCTACACACAAGGGCTATATCTAGTTCAACTCTGCTTAGGAAACTGACAACAACAGTAGCTCCACTTTAGTCCAATACACTGTACTTGCTGGGAACAGACGCGAGTGCTATTTGCACTGTATATGGCAATGGGAGCACAATAGTGACTTTCCTTACCAGAAAACAACTCTTGCTCGTAGGACCAGTAACTGAATGTGATTCAACTCCATTTAGGACTGGGAAACAAACGCTAGCTAGCCTTACAAGAAACACAATCTGCTTTTGAGAAAAGAGCACTCTTCTACTCTACTGTCTTTTCTATAGCGCCAGAAAAGTGAGCTTGCTCAGAACAAAAGAACTGTGCTTCCTACACACACAGGCAATATCTAGTTCAAATCTGCATAGGAAACTGACGAGAACAGTAGCTCCTTTTCAGTCCAATACACTGTACTTGCTGAGAACAGATGCGAGTGCTATTTGCACTGTGTATGGAAATGGGAGCACAATAGTGACTTTCCTTACCAGAAAACAACTCTTGCTCGTAGGACGAAAAACAGCATGTGATTCAACTCCATTTAGGACTGGGAAACAGACGCTAGCCTCGCCTTACAAGAAACACAATCTGCTTTTGAGAAAAGAGCACTCTTCTACTCTGCTGTTTTTCCTATAGGGCCAGTACAGTGAGCTTGCTCAGAACAAAAGAACTGTGCATCCTACACACACGAGCAATATCTAGTTCAATTCTGCTTAGGAAACTGACAAGAACAGTAGATCCTCTTCAGTCCAATACACTGTACTTGCTTGGAACAAACGCCAGTGCTATTTGCACTGTGAATGACAATGGGAGCACAATAGTGACTTTTCTTACCAGAAAACAACTCTTGATCGTAGGACCAGAAACTGCATGGGATTCAACTCCATTTAGGACTGGGAAACAATCGCTAGCTCGCCTTACAAGAAACACACTCTGCTTTTGAGAAAAGAGCACTCTTCTACTCTACTGTGTTTCCTATAGCGCCAGGACAGTTAGCTTGCTCAGAATAAAAGAACTGTGCTTCCTACACACACGGCCCTATCTAGTTCAATTCTGCTCATTAAACTGAGAAGAACATTAGATCCTCTTCAGTCCAATACACTGTACATGCTGGGAACAGACGCCAGGGCTATTCGCACTGTGTAAGACAAAGGGAGCACAGTAGTAACTCTTCTTACCAGAAAACAACTCTTGATCGTAGGACCAGAAACTGCATGTGATTCAACTCCATTTAGGACTGGGAAACAAACGCTAGCTCGCCTTACAAGAAACACACTCTGCTTTTGAGAAAAGAGCACTCTTCAACTCTACTGTGTTTCCTATAGGGCCAGAACAGTGAGCTTGCTCAGAACAAAAGAACTGTGCTTCCTTCACACACGGGCCATATCTAGTTCAACTCTGCTTAGGAACCTGACAAGAACAGTAGATCCTCTTCAGTCCAATACACTGTACATGCTGGGAACAGATGCCAGTGCTATTTGCCCTGTGTATGACAGTGGAAGCGCAATAGTGACTCTTCTTACCAGAAAAAACTCTTGCTCGTAGGACCAGAATGTGCATGTGATTCAACTCCACTTAGGATTGGGAAACACATGCTAGCTCGTCTTACAAGAAACACACTCTGCTTTTGAGAAAAGAGCACTGTTTTACTCTACTGTGTCTCCTATAGGGCCAGAACAGTGAGCTTGCTCAGAACAAAAGATCTGTGCTTCCTAGACACACGGGCCATATGTAGTTCAACTCTGCTTAGGAAACTGATGAGAACAGTAGCTCCTCTTCAGTCCAATACACTGTACTTGCTGGGAACAGATGCCAGTGCTATTTGCACTGTGTATGACAATGGGAGCGCAATAGTGACTCTTCTTACCACAAAACAACTCTTGCTCCTAGGACCAGAAACTGCATGGGATTCAACTCCATTTAGGATGGGAAACAAACGCTAGCTTGCCTTACAAGAAACACACTGTGCTTTTGAGAAAAGAGCACTCTTCTACGCTACTGTGTTTCCTATAGGGCCAGAACAGTGAGCTTGCTCAGAACACAAGAAATGTGCTTCATACACACGGGCCATATCTAGTTCAACTCTGCTTAGTAAACTGACAAAAACAGTAGCTCCTCTTCAGTCCAACACACTGTACTTGATTGGAACAGACGCAAGTGCTATTTGTACTGTGTATGGCATTGGGAGCACAATAGTGACTCTTCTTACCAAACAATAACTCTACTCTTAAGACCAGAAATTGCATGTGATTCAAATTCATTTAGGACTGGGAAAGAAAAGCTAGCTCGCCTTACAAGAAACACAATCTGCTTTTGAGAAAAGAGCACCCTTCTACTCTACTGTGTTTCCTATGGGGTCCGAAGAGTGAGCTTGTTCAGAACAAAAGAACTGTGCTTCCTATACACACGGGCCATATCTAGTTCAACTCTGCTTAGGAAACTGACAAGAACAGTAGCTCCTCATCAGTCCAATACACTGTACTTGCTGGGAACAGACGAAGTGCTATTTACACTGTGTATGTCAACGGGAGCGCAATAGTGACTTTCCTTACCAGAAACAACTCTTGCTCGTAGGACCAAAAACTGCATGTGATTCAACTCCATTTAGGACTGGGAAACAAACGCTGGCTTGCCTTACAAGAAACACACTCTGCTTTTGAGAAAAGAGCACTCTTCTACTCTACTGTGTTTCCTATAGGGCCAGTACAGTGAGATTGCTCAGAACAAAAGAACTGTGCTTCCTACACAAATGGCCATATCCAGTTCAATTCTGCTTAGGAAACTGACAAGAACAGTAGCTCCTCTTCAGTCCAATACACTGTACTTGCTGGGAACAGATGCGAGTGCTATTTGCACTGTGTTTGGCAATGGGAGCACAATAGTGACTTTCCTTACCAGAAAGCAAATCTTGAGCGTAGGATCAAAAACTGCATGTGATTCAGCTCCATTGAGGACTGGGAAACAAACACCAGCTCGCCTTACAAGAAACATACTCTGCTTTTGAGAAAAGAGCACTCTTCTACTCTACTGTGTTTCCTATAGGGCCAGAACAGTGAGCATGCTCAGAACCAAAGAACTGTGCTTCCTGCACACACGGGCCATATCTAGTTCAACTCTGCTTAGGAAACTGACAAGAACAGTAGCTCCTCCTCAGTCCAATACACTATACATGCTGGGAACAGACGCGAGTGCTATTTGCACTGTGTACGGCATTGGGAGCACAATAGTGACTCTTTTTACCAGAATACAACTCTTGATCGTAGGACCAGAAACTGCTTGTGATTCAACTCCATTTAGGACTGGGAAACACATTCTAGCTTGCCTTACAAGAAACACACTCTGCTTTTGAGAAAAGAGCACTCTTTTACTCTACATTGTCTCCTATAGGGCCAGAACAGTGAGCTTGCTCAGAACAAAAGATCTGTGCTTCCTACACACACGGGCCATATCTAGTTCAACTCTGCTTATAAAACTGACGAGAACAGTAGCTCCCCTTCACTTCAATGCACTGTACTTGCTGAGAACAGACGCGAGTGCTATTTGCACTGTGTACAGTAATAGGAGCACAATAGTGACTTTTCTTACCAGAAAACAACTTTTGCTCTTAGGACCAGAAACTGCATGTGATTCAACTCCACTTAGGAGTGGGAAACAAACGCTAGCTCGCCTTACAAGAAACATGCTCTGCTCTTGAGAATAGGGCACACTTCTACTCTACTGTGTTTCCTATGGGGTCCGAACAGTGAGCTTGCTCAGAACAAAAGAAGTGTGCTTCCTACACACATGGGCCATATCTAGTTCAATTCTGTTAGGAAACTGACAAGAACAGTAGCTCATCTATAGTCCAATACACTGTACTTGTTGGGAACAGACGCGAGTGCTATTTGCACTGTGTATGTCAATGGGAGCGCAATAGTGACTTTCCTTACCAGAAAACCACTCTTGTTCATAGGACCAAAAACTGCATGTGATTCAACTCCATTTAGGACTGGGAAACAAATGGTAGCTCGCCTTACAATAAACACACTCTGCTTTTGAGAAAAGAGCACTCTTCTACTCTACAGTGTTTCCTATAGGGCCAATAGAGTGAGCTTGCTCAGAACAAAAGAACTGTGCTTACTACACAAATGGCCATATCCAGTTCAATTCTGCTTAGGAAACTGACAAGAACAGTAGCTCCTCTTCAGTCCAATACACTATACTTGCTGGGAAGATGCGAATGCTATTTGCACTGTGTATGGCAATGGGAGCTCAATAGTGACTTTCCTTACCAGAAAACAACTCTTGCGTGTAGGACCAAAAACTGTATGTGATTCAACTCCATTTAGGACTGGGAAACAAACGCTAGCTCGCCTTAAAAGAAACACACTCTGCTTTTCAGAAAAGAGCACTCTTCTACTCTACTCTGTTTCCTATAGGGCCAGAACAGTTAGCTTGCTCAGAACAAAAGAACTGTGCTTTCTGCACACACGGGCCATATCTAGTTCAACTCTGCTTAGGAAACTGACAAGAACAGTAGCTCCTCTTCAGTCCAATACACTGTCCTTGCTGGGAACAGAAGTGAGTGCTATTTGAGCTGTGTATGGCAAAGGGAGCGCAATAGTGACTTTCCTTACCAGAAAACAACTCTTGCTCGGATGACCAAAAACTGCATGTGATTCAACTCCATTTAGGACTGGGAAACAAACGCTAGCTCACCTTGCAAGAAACACACTCTGCTTTTGAGAAAAGAGCACTGTTCTACTCTACTGTGTTTCCTATAGGGCCAGAACAGTGAGATTGCTCAGAACAAAAGAACTGTGCTTCCTACACACATGGCCATATCTAGTACAATTCTGCTTAGGAAACTGAAAAGAACAGTAGATCCTCTTCAGTCCAATACACTGTACATGCTGGAAACAGACGCCAGTGCTATTTGCCCTGTGTATGACAATGGGAGGGCAATAGTGACTCTTCTTACCAGAAATCAACTCTTGCTTGTAGGACCAGAAACTGCACATGATTTAACTCCATTTAGGACTGGGAAACAAATGCTTGCTCGCCTTACAAGAAACACACTCTGCTTTTGAGAAAAGAGCACTCTTCTACTCTACTGTGTTTCCTAGAGGGCCAGAACAGTGAGCTTGCTCAGAACAAAAGAACTGTGCTTCCTACACACACAGGCCATATCTAGTTCAACTCTGCTTAGGACCCTGACAAGAACAGTAGATCCTTTTCAGTCCAATACACTGTACATGCTGGGAACAGATGCCAGTGCTATTTGCCCTGTGTATGACAGTGGGAGCACAATAGTGACTCTTCTTACCAGAAAAAACTCTTGCTTGTAGGACCAGAAACTGCATGTGATTCAACTCGATTTAGGACTGGGAAACACATGCTAGTTGTCTTACAAGAAACACGCTCTGCTTTTGAGAAAAGAGCACTCTTTTACTCTACTGTGTCTCCTATAGGGCCAGAACAGTGAGATTGCTCAGAACAAAAGATCTGTGCTTCCTACACACACAGGCCATATGTAGTTCAACTCTGCTTAGGAAACAGACGAGAACAGTAGCTCCTCTTCAGTCCAATATACTGTACTTGCTGGGAACAGACGCCAGTGCTATTTGCACTGTGTACAGTAATAGGAGCACAATAGTGACTTTTCTTACCAGAAAACAACTTTTGCTCTTAGGACCAGAAACTGCATGTGATTCAACTCCACTTAGGACTGGGAAACAAACACCAGCTCGCCTTACAAGAAACACGCTCTGCTTTTGAGAATAGGGCACACTTCTACTCTACTGTGTTTCCTATGGGGTCCGAACAGTGAGCTTGCTCAGAACAAAAGAACTGTGCTTCCTACACACACGGGCCATATCTAGTTCAACTCTGCTTAGGAAACTGACAAGAACAGTAGCTCCTCTTCAGTCCAATACACTGTACTTGTTGGGAACAGACGCGAGTGCTATTTGCACTGTGTATGTCAATGGGAGCGCAATAGTGACTTTACTTACCAGAAAACAACTCTTGTTCATAGGAACAAAAACTGCATGTGATTCCACTGCATTTAGGACTGGGAAACAAACGCCAGCTCGCCTTACAATAAACACACTCTGCTTTTGAGAAAAGAGCACTCTTCTACTCTACTGTGTTTCCTATAGGGCCAGTACAGTGAGCTTGCTCAGAAAAAAAGAACTGTGCTTCCTACACAAATGGTCATATCCAGTTCAATTCTGCTTAGGAAACTGACAAGAACAGTAGCTCCTCTTCAGTCCAATACACTATACTTGCTGGGAACAGATGCGAGTGCTATTTGCACTGTGTATGGCAATGGGAGCGCAATAGTGACTTTCCTTACCAGAAAACAACTCTTTCGTGTAGGACCAAAAACTGTATGTGATTCAACTCCATTTAGGACTGGGAAACAATCGCTAGCTCGCCTTACAAGAAACACACTCTACTTTTGAGAAAAGAGAACTCTTCTACTCTACTGTGTTTCCTGTAGGGCTAGAACAGTGAGATTGCTCAGAAGAAAAGAACTGTGCTTCCTACAAACACGGGCCATATCTAGTTCAACTCTGCTTAGGAAACTGACAAGAACAGTAGCTCCTCTTCAGTCCAATACAATGTACTTGCTGGGAACATACGCGAGTGCTATTTGCACTGTGTACAGCAATGGGAGCACAATAGTGAATTTTCTTACCAGAAAACAATTCTTGCTCATAGGACAAGAAACTGCATGTCATTCAACTCCGTTTAGGACTGGGAAACAAACGCTAGCTCGCCTTACAAGAAACACACTCTGCTTTTGAGAAAAGAGCACTCTTCTAGTCTACTGTGTTTCCTATAGCGCCAGAACAGTGAGCTTGCTCAGAACAAAAGAACTGTGCTTCCTAAACACCCGGCCATATCTAGTTCAATTCTGTTTAGTAAACTGACAAGAACAGTAGATCCTCTTCAGTCCAATACACTGTACATACTGGGAACAGACGCCAGTGCTATTTGCACTGTGTACAGCAATGAGCACAATAGTGACTCTTCTTACCAGAAAATAACTCTTGCTCATACGACCAGAAACTGCATGTGATTCAACTCCATTTAGGACTTGGAAACAAACACTAGCTCGTCTTACAAGAAACACACTCTGCTTCTGATAAAAGAGCACTCTTCTACTCTACTGTGTTTCCTATAGGGCCAGCACAGAGAGCTTGCTCAGAACAAAAGAACTGTGCTTCCTGCACACACGGGCCATATCTAGTTCAACTCTGCTTAGGAAACTGACAAGAACAGTAGCTCCTCTTCAGTCCATTACACTGTACTTGCTGGGAACAGACGCGAGTGCTATTTGCACTGTGTACGGAATTGGGAGCGCAATAGTGACTCTTTTTACCAGAAAACAACTCTTGCTCGTAGGAACAGAAACTGCATGGGATTCAACTCCATTTAGGACTGGGAAACAAACGCTAGCTTGCCTTACAAGAAACACACTCTGCTTTTGAGAAAAGAGCACTCTTCTACTCTACTGTGTTTCCAATAGGGCCAGAACAGTGAGCTTGCTCAGAACAAAAGAAATGTGCTTCATACACACACGGGCCATATCTAGTTCAACTCTTCTTAGGAACCTGACAAGAACAGTAGATCCTCTTCAGTCCAATACACTGTACATGCTGGGAAAAATGCCAGTGCTTTTAGCGATGTGTATGACAATGGGAGCGCAATAGTGACTCTTCTTACCAGAAAATACTCTTGCTCGTAGGACCAAAAACTGCATGTGATTCAACTCCATTTAGGACTGGGAAACAAACGCTACCTCGCCATAAAGGAAACACACTCTGCTTTTGAGAAAAGAGTGCTCTTCTACTCTACTGTTTTTCCTATAGGGCCAGAACAGTAAGCTTGCTCAGAACAAAAGAAATGTGCTTCCTACACACAGGGACCATATTTAGTTCAACTCTGCATCGGAAACTGACAAGAACAGTAGATCCTCTTCAGTCCAATACACTGTACATGCTGGGAACAGATGCCAGTGCTATTTGCCCTGTGTATGACAATGGGAGCGAAATAGTGACTCTTCTCACCAGAAAACAACTCTTGATCGTAGGACCAGAAACTGCATGTGATTCAACTCCATTTAAGTCTGGGAAGCAAACGCTAGCTTGCCTTACAAGAAACACACTCTGCTTTTGAGAAAAGAGCACTCTTCTACTCTACTGTGTTTCCTATAGGGCCAGAACAGTGAGCTTGTGCAGAACAAAAGAATTGTGATTCCTACACACAGGGCCCATATCTAGTTCAACTCTGCTTAGGAAAATGACAAGAACAGTAGTTCCTCTTCAGTCCAGTACATTGTACTTGCTGCGAACAGACGCAAGCGCTATTTGCACTGTGTATGGCAATGGGAGCGCAATAGTGACTCTTCTTACCAGAAAACAAGTCTTGTTCATAGGACCAGAAACTGCATGGGATACACATTTATTTCTGACTGGGAAACAAACACTAGCTCACCTTACAAGAAACACACTCTGCTTTTGAGAAAAGAGAACTCTTCTACTCTACTGTGTTTCCTATGGGATCCGAACAGTGAGCTTGCTCAGAACAAAAGAACTGTGCTTCCTACACACACGGTCATATCTAGTTCAATTCTTTTTAGGAAACTGACAAGAATAGTAGATCCTCTTCAGTCCAATACACTGTAGTTGCTGGGAACAGACGCGAGTGCTATTTGCCCTGTGTATGACAATGGGAGAGCAATAGTGACTCTTCTTACCAGAAAACAACTCTTGATCGTAGGACGAGAAACTGCATGTGATTCAACTCCATTTAGGACTGGGAAACAAACGCTAGCTGGCCTTTCAAGAAACACACTCTGCTTTTGAAAAAAGAGCACTCTTCTACTCTACTGTGTTTCATACAGGGCCAAAACAGTGAGCTTGCTCAGAACAAAAGAACTGTGCTTCCTACACATACAGCCATATCTAGTTCAATTCTGGTTAGGAAACTGACAAGAACAGTAGATCCTCTTCCGTCCCATACACTGTACTTGCTGGGAAGAGAAGCCAGTGCTATTTGCCCTGTGTATGACAATGGGAGCACAATAGTGACTCTTCTTACCAAAAAACAACTCTTGCTCATAGGACCAGAAACTGCATGTGATTCAAATCCATTTAGGACTGGGAAACAAACGCTACCTCGCATTATAAGAAACACACTCTGCATTTGAAAAAAGAGCACTCTTCTTCTCCAATGTGTTTCCTATAGGGCCAGTATAGTGTGCTTGCTCAGATCAAAAGAACTGTGCTTCCTACATACACCGACTATATCTAGTTCAACTCTGCTTAGGAAACTGACAAGAACAGTAGATCCTCTTCAGTCCAATACACTGTACATGGTGGGAACAGACGCCAGTGCTATTTGCCCTGTGTATGACAATGGGAGCACAATAGTGACTCTTCTTACCAGAAAACAACTCTTGCTCGTAGTACCAGAAACTGCATGTGATTCAACTCCATTGAGTACTGCGAAACAAACGCTAGCTCGCCTTACAAGAAACACACTCTGCTTTTGAGAAAAGAGCACTCTTCTACTCTACAGTGTTTCCTATGGGGTCCAAACAGTGAGCTTGCTCAGAACAAAAAAACTGTGCTTCCTACACACACGGGCCATATCTAGATCAATTCTGATTAGGAAACTGACAAGGACAGTAGATCATCTTCAGTCCAATACACTGCACATGCTGGGAACAGACGCCTGTGCTATTTGCCCTGTGTATGACAATGGAAACGCAATAGTGACTCTTCTTACCAGAAAACAACTCTTGCTCATAGGACCAAAAACTGCATGTGATTCAACTCCATTTAGGACTGGGAAACAAATACTAGCTCGCCTTACAAGAAACACACTCTGGTTTTGAGAAAAGAGCACTCTTCTACTCTACTGTGTTACCATTGGGGTCCAAACAGTGAGCTTGCTCAGAACAAAAGAACTGTGCTTACTACACACACGGGCCATATCTAGTTCCACTATGCTTAGGAAAATGACAAGAACAGTAGCTCCTCTTCAGTCCAATACACTGTAGTTGCTGGGAACAGACGCGAGTGCTATTTGCCCTGTGTATGAAAATGGTAGAGGAATAGTGACTCTTCTTACCAGAAAACAACTATTGCTCGTAGGACCAGAAACTGCATGGGATTCAACTCCATTTCAGACTGGGAAACAAACACTAGCTCACCTTACAAGAAACACACTCTGCTTTTGAGAAAAGAAAAATCTTCTACTCTACTGTGTTTCCTAAGGGATCCGAACAGTGAGCTTGCTGAGAACAAAAGAACTGTGCTTCCTACACACACGGTCATATCTAGTTCAATTCTGCTTAGGAAACTGACAAGAATAGTAGATCCTCTTCAGTCCAATACACTGTAGTTGCTGGGAACAGACGCGAGTGCTATTTGCCCTGTGTATGAAAATGGTAGAAGAATAGTGACTCTTCTTACCAGAAAACAACTATTGCTCGTAGGACCAGAAACTGCATGTGATTCAACTCCATTTAGGACTGGGAAACAAACGCTAGCTCGCCTTGCAAGAAACACACTCTGCTTTTGAGAAAAGAGCCCTCTTCTACTCTAAAGTGTTTCCTATGGGGTCCTAAGAGGGAGCTTGCTCAGAACAAAAGAACTGTGCTTCGTACACACACAAGCCATATCTAGTTCAACTCTGCTCTAGAAAACTGAGAAGAACAGTAGCTCCTCTTCAGTCCAATACACTGTACTTCCTGGGAACAGACACGAGTGCTATTTGCACTGTGTATGGCAATGGGAGCGTAATAGTGACTCTTCTTATCAGAAAACAACTCTTGCTCGTAGGACCAGAAACTGCATGGATTCAACTCCATTTCAGACTGGGAAACGAACACTAGCTCGCCTTACAAGAAACACACTCTGCTTTTGATAAAAGAGCACTCTTCTACTCTACTGTGTTTCCTATGAGGTCCGAACAGTGAGCTTGCTCAGAACAAAAGAACTGTGCTTTCTACACACAGGGGCCATATCTAGTTCAACTCTGCTTAGGAAACTAACAAGAACAGTAGTTCCTCTTCAGTCCAATACACTGTACTTGCTGCGAACAGACGCGAGCGCTATTTGCACTGTGTATCGCAATGGGAGCACAAAAGTGACTCTTCTTACCAGAAAACAACTCTTGCTCGTAGGACCAGAAACTGCATTGGATTCAACTTTACTTCTGACTGAGAAACAAAGAGTAGCTCGCCTTACAAGAAACACACTCTGCTTTTGAGAAAAGAGCACTCTTCTACTCCACTGTGTTTCCTATGGGATCCGAACAGTAGCTTGCTCAGAACAAAAGAACTGTGCTTCCTACACACACGGCCATATCTAGTTCAACTCTGCTTAGGAAACTGACAAGAACAGTAGCTCCTCTTCAGTCCAATACACTGTACTTGCTGGGAACAGACACGCTAATTGCACTGTGTAGGGGAATGGGAGCACAATAGTGACTTTCCTTACCAGAAAACAACTCTTGCTCATGGACCAAAAACTGCATGTGATTCAACTCCATTTAGAACTGGGAAACAAACGCTAGCTTGCCTTGCAAGAAACACAATCTGCTTTTGAGAAAAAAGCACTTTTCTACTCTACTGTGTTTCCTTTGGGGTCCAAACAGTGAGCTTGCTCAGAACAAAAGAACTGTGCTTCCTAAACACACGGGCCATATCTAGTTCAACTCTGTGTAGGAAACTCACAAGAACAGTAGCTCCTATTCAGTCCAATACACTGTACTTGCTGGGAAAAGACGCGAGAGCTATTTGCACTGTATATGGCAATCGGAGCCCAATAGTGACTCTTCTTTCCAGAAAACAACTCTTGCTCGTAGGACCAAAAACTGCATGGGATTCAACTCCATTTCAGACTGGGAAACAAACACTAGCTAGCCTTACAAGAAACACACTCTGCTTCTGAGAAAAGAGCCCTCTTCTACTCTAAAGTGTTTCCTATGGGGTCAGAACAGTGAGCTTGCTCAGAACAAAAGAACTGTGCTTCCTACACACACGGGCCATATCTAGATCAATTCTGCTTAGGAAACTGACAAGGACAGTAGATCATCTTCAGTCCAATACACTGCACATGCTGGGAACAGACGCGAGTGCTATTTGCCCTGGGTATGACAATGGAAGCACAATAGTGACTCTTCTTACCAGAAAACAACTCTTGCTCATAGGACCAGAAACTGCATGTGATTCAACTCCATTTAGGACTAGGAAACAAATGCTAGCTCGCCTTATAAGAAACACACTCTGCTTTTGAGAAAAGAGCACTCTTCTACTCTACTGTGTTTCCTTTGGGGTCCAAACAGTGAGCTTGCTCAGAAGAAAAGAACTGTGCTTCCTACACACACGGGCCATATCTAGTTCCACTCTGCTTAGGAAACAGACAAGAACAGTAGCTCCGCTTCATTCCAATACACTTGCTGGGAACAGACGCGAGTGCTATTTGCACTGTATATGGCAATGGGAGCGCAATAGTGACTCTTCTTACCAGAAAACAACTCTTGCTCGTAGGACCAGAAACTGCATGGGATTCAACTCCGTTTCAGACTGGGAAACAAACACTAGCTCGCCTTACAAGAAACACACTCTGCTTTTCACAAAAGAGCACTCTTCTACTCTTCAGTGTTTCCTATGAGGTCCGAACAGTGAGGTTTTGCAGAACGAAAGAACTGTGCTTCCTACACACACAAGCCATATCTAGTTCAACTCTGCTTAGTAAACTGACAAGAACAGCAGCTCCTCTTCAGTCCAATACACTGTACTTCCTGGGAACAGACGACAGTGCTATTTGCACTGTGTATGACAATGGGAGCACAATAGTGACTTTCCTTACCAGAAAACAACTCTTGTTCATAGGACCAAAAACTGCATGTGATTCAACTCCATTTAGGACTTGGAAACAAACACTAGCTCGTCTTACAAGAAACACACTCTGCTTCTGACAAAAGAGCACTCTTCTACTCTACTGTGTTTCCTATAGGGCCAGAACAGAGAGCTTGCTCAGAACAAAAGAACTGTGCTTCCTGCACACACGGGCCATATCTAGTTCAACTCTGCTTAGGAAACTGACAAGAAGAGTAGCTCCTCTTCAGTCCAATACACTATACTTGCTGGGAACAGATGCGAGTGCTATTTGCACTGTGTTTGGCATTGGGAGCGCAATAGTGACTTTCCTTACCAGAAAAAAACACTTGCGTGTAGGACCAAAAGTTATATGTGATTCAACTCCATTTAGGACTGGGAAACAAACGCTAGCTCGCCTTACAAAAAACACACTCTGCTTTTGAGAAAAGAGCACTCTTCTAGTCTACTGTGTTTCCTATAGCGCCAGAACAATGAGCTTGCTCAGAACAAAAGAACTGTGCTTCCTAAACACACGGCCATATCTTGTTCAATTCTGTTTAGTAAACTGACAAGAAAAGTAGATCCTCTTCAGTCCAATACACTGTACATGCTGGGAATAGAGGCCAGTGCTATTTGCACTGTGTACAGCAATGGCAGCACAATAGTGACTCTTCTTAAGAGAAAATAACTCTTGCTCGTACGACCAGAAACTGCATGTGATTCAACTCCATTTAGGACTTGGAAACAAACACTAGCTCGTCTTACAAGAAACACACTCTGCTTCTGACAAAAGAGCACTCTTCTACTCTACTGTGTTTCCTATAGCGCCAGAACAGTGAGCTTGCTCAGAACAAAAGAACTGTGCTTCCTACACACACAGGCAATATCTAGTTCAACTCTGCATAGGAAACTGACGAGAACAGTAGCTCCTTTTCAGTCCAATACACTGTACTTGCTGAGAACAGATGCGAGTGCTATTTGCACTGTGTATGGAAATGGGAGCGCAATAGTGACTTTCCTTACCAGAAAACAACTCTTGCTCGTAGGACGAAAAACAACATGTGATTCAACTCCATTTAGGACTGGGAAACAGACGCTAGCCTCGCCTTACAAGAAACACAATCTGCTTTTGAGGAAAGAGCACTCTTCTACTCTGCTGTTTTTTCTATAGGGCCAGTACAGTGAGCTTGCTCAGAACAAAAGAACTGTGCATCCTACACACACGAGCAATATCTAGTTCAATTCTGCTTAGGAAACTGACAAGAACAGTAGATCCTCTTCAGTCCAATACACTGTACTTGCTTGGAACAAACGCCAGTGCTATTTGCACTGTGAATGACAATGGGAGCACAATAGTGACTCTTCTTACGAGAAAACAACTCATGCTCATAGGACTAGAAACTTCATGGGATTCAACTCCATTTCTGAATGGGAAACAATCGCTACCTCGCCTTACAAGAAACACACTCTGCTTTTGAGAAAAGAGCCCTCCT
The DNA here is from genome assembly GCF_949786415.1 of Peromyscus eremicus. Taxonomy (NCBI): domain Eukaryota; kingdom Metazoa; phylum Chordata; class Mammalia; order Rodentia; family Cricetidae; genus Peromyscus; species Peromyscus eremicus. The sequence goes on along the minus strand of NW_026735459.1, from coordinate 9,740 downwards.
CTACTCTACTGTGTTTCCTATAGGGCCAGAACAGTGAGCTTGCTCAGAACAAAAGAACTGTGCTTCCTACACACAAGGGCTATATCTAGTTCAACTCTGCTTAGGAAACTGACAACAACAGTAGCTCCACTTTAGTCCAATACACTGTACTTGCTGGGAACAGACGCGAGTGCTATTTGCACTGTATATGGCAATGGGAGCACAATAGTGACTTTCCTTACCAGAAAACAACTCTTGCTCGTAGGACCAGTAACTGAATGTGATTCAACTCCATTTAGGACTGGGAAACAAACGCTAGCTAGCCTTACAAGAAACACAATCTGCTTTTGAGAAAAGAGCACTCTTCTACTCTACTGTCTTTTCTATAGCGCCAGAAAAGTGAGCTTGCTCAGAACAAAAGAACTGTGCTTCCTACACACACAGGCAATATCTAGTTCAAATCTGCATAGGAAACTGACGAGAACAGTAGCTCCTTTTCAGTCCAATACACTGTACTTGCTGAGAACAGATGCGAGTGCTATTTGCACTGTGTATGGAAATGGGAGCACAATAGTGACTTTCCTTACCAGAAAACAACTCTTGCTCGTAGGACGAAAAACAGCATGTGATTCAACTCCATTTAGGACTGGGAAACAGACGCTAGCCTCGCCTTACAAGAAACACAATCTGCTTTTGAGAAAAGAGCACTCTTCTACTCTGCTGTTTTTCCTATAGGGCCAGTACAGTGAGCTTGCTCAGAACAAAAGAACTGTGCATCCTACACACACGAGCAATATCTAGTTCAATTCTGCTTAGGAAACTGACAAGAACAGTAGATCCTCTTCAGTCCAATACACTGTACTTGCTTGGAACAAACGCCAGTGCTATTTGCACTGTGAATGACAATGGGAGCACAATAGTGACTTTTCTTACCAGAAAACAACTCTTGATCGTAGGACCAGAAACTGCATGGGATTCAACTCCATTTAGGACTGGGAAACAATCGCTAGCTCGCCTTACAAGAAACACACTCTGCTTTTGAGAAAAGAGCACTCTTCTACTCTACTGTGTTTCCTATAGCGCCAGGACAGTTAGCTTGCTCAGAATAAAAGAACTGTGCTTCCTACACACACGGCCCTATCTAGTTCAATTCTGCTCATTAAACTGAGAAGAACATTAGATCCTCTTCAGTCCAATACACTGTACATGCTGGGAACAGACGCCAGGGCTATTCGCACTGTGTAAGACAAAGGGAGCACAGTAGTAACTCTTCTTACCAGAAAACAACTCTTGATCGTAGGACCAGAAACTGCATGTGATTCAACTCCATTTAGGACTGGGAAACAAACGCTAGCTCGCCTTACAAGAAACACACTCTGCTTTTGAGAAAAGAGCACTCTTCAACTCTACTGTGTTTCCTATAGGGCCAGAACAGTGAGCTTGCTCAGAACAAAAGAACTGTGCTTCCTTCACACACGGGCCATATCTAGTTCAACTCTGCTTAGGAACCTGACAAGAACAGTAGATCCTCTTCAGTCCAATACACTGTACATGCTGGGAACAGATGCCAGTGCTATTTGCCCTGTGTATGACAGTGGAAGCGCAATAGTGACTCTTCTTACCAGAAAAAACTCTTGCTCGTAGGACCAGAATGTGCATGTGATTCAACTCCACTTAGGATTGGGAAACACATGCTAGCTCGTCTTACAAGAAACACACTCTGCTTTTGAGAAAAGAGCACTGTTTTACTCTACTGTGTCTCCTATAGGGCCAGAACAGTGAGCTTGCTCAGAACAAAAGATCTGTGCTTCCTAGACACACGGGCCATATGTAGTTCAACTCTGCTTAGGAAACTGATGAGAACAGTAGCTCCTCTTCAGTCCAATACACTGTACTTGCTGGGAACAGATGCCAGTGCTATTTGCACTGTGTATGACAATGGGAGCGCAATAGTGACTCTTCTTACCACAAAACAACTCTTGCTCCTAGGACCAGAAACTGCATGGGATTCAACTCCATTTAGGATGGGAAACAAACGCTAGCTTGCCTTACAAGAAACACACTGTGCTTTTGAGAAAAGAGCACTCTTCTACGCTACTGTGTTTCCTATAGGGCCAGAACAGTGAGCTTGCTCAGAACACAAGAAATGTGCTTCATACACACGGGCCATATCTAGTTCAACTCTGCTTAGTAAACTGACAAAAACAGTAGCTCCTCTTCAGTCCAACACACTGTACTTGATTGGAACAGACGCAAGTGCTATTTGTACTGTGTATGGCATTGGGAGCACAATAGTGACTCTTCTTACCAAACAATAACTCTACTCTTAAGACCAGAAATTGCATGTGATTCAAATTCATTTAGGACTGGGAAAGAAAAGCTAGCTCGCCTTACAAGAAACACAATCTGCTTTTGAGAAAAGAGCACCCTTCTACTCTACTGTGTTTCCTATGGGGTCCGAAGAGTGAGCTTGTTCAGAACAAAAGAACTGTGCTTCCTATACACACGGGCCATATCTAGTTCAACTCTGCTTAGGAAACTGACAAGAACAGTAGCTCCTCATCAGTCCAATACACTGTACTTGCTGGGAACAGACGAAGTGCTATTTACACTGTGTATGTCAACGGGAGCGCAATAGTGACTTTCCTTACCAGAAACAACTCTTGCTCGTAGGACCAAAAACTGCATGTGATTCAACTCCATTTAGGACTGGGAAACAAACGCTGGCTTGCCTTACAAGAAACACACTCTGCTTTTGAGAAAAGAGCACTCTTCTACTCTACTGTGTTTCCTATAGGGCCAGTACAGTGAGATTGCTCAGAACAAAAGAACTGTGCTTCCTACACAAATGGCCATATCCAGTTCAATTCTGCTTAGGAAACTGACAAGAACAGTAGCTCCTCTTCAGTCCAATACACTGTACTTGCTGGGAACAGATGCGAGTGCTATTTGCACTGTGTTTGGCAATGGGAGCACAATAGTGACTTTCCTTACCAGAAAGCAAATCTTGAGCGTAGGATCAAAAACTGCATGTGATTCAGCTCCATTGAGGACTGGGAAACAAACACCAGCTCGCCTTACAAGAAACATACTCTGCTTTTGAGAAAAGAGCACTCTTCTACTCTACTGTGTTTCCTATAGGGCCAGAACAGTGAGCATGCTCAGAACCAAAGAACTGTGCTTCCTGCACACACGGGCCATATCTAGTTCAACTCTGCTTAGGAAACTGACAAGAACAGTAGCTCCTCCTCAGTCCAATACACTATACATGCTGGGAACAGACGCGAGTGCTATTTGCACTGTGTACGGCATTGGGAGCACAATAGTGACTCTTTTTACCAGAATACAACTCTTGATCGTAGGACCAGAAACTGCTTGTGATTCAACTCCATTTAGGACTGGGAAACACATTCTAGCTTGCCTTACAAGAAACACACTCTGCTTTTGAGAAAAGAGCACTCTTTTACTCTACATTGTCTCCTATAGGGCCAGAACAGTGAGCTTGCTCAGAACAAAAGATCTGTGCTTCCTACACACACGGGCCATATCTAGTTCAACTCTGCTTATAAAACTGACGAGAACAGTAGCTCCCCTTCACTTCAATGCACTGTACTTGCTGAAAACAGACGCGAGTGCTATTTGCACTGTGTACAGTAATAGGAGCACAATAGTGACTTTTCTTACCAGAAAACAACTTTTGCTCTTAGGACCAGAAACTGCATGTGATTCAACTCCACTTAGGAGTGGGAAACAAACGCTAGCTCGCCTTACAAGAAACATGCTCTGCTCTTGAGAATAGGGCACACTTCTACTCTACTGTGTTTCCTATGGGGTCCGAACAGTGAGCTTGCTCAGAACAAAAGAAGTGTGCTTCCTACACACATGGGCCATATCTAGTTCAATTCTGTTAGGAAACTGACAAGAACAGTAGCTCATCTATAGTCCAATACACTGTACTTGTTGGGAACAGACGCGAGTGCTATTTGAACTGTGTATGTCAATGGGAGCGCAATAGTGACTTTCCTTACCAGAAAACCACTCTTGTTCATAGGACCAAAAACTGCATGTGATTCAACTCCATTTAGGACTGGGAAACAAATGGTAGCTCGCCTTACAATAAACACACTCTGCTTTTGAGAAAAGAGCACTCTTCTACTCTACAGTGTTTCCTATAGGGCCAATAGAGTGAGCTTGCTCAGAACAAAAGAACTGTGCTTACTACACAAATGGCCATATCCAGTTCAATTCTGCTTAGGAAACTGACAAGAACAGTAGCTCCTCTTCAGTCCAATACACTATACTTGCTGGGAAGATGCGAATGCTATTTGCACTGTGTATGGCAATGGGAGCTCAATAGTGACTTTCCTTACCAGAAAACAACTCTTGCGTGTAGGACCAAAAACTGTATGTGATTCAACTCCATTTAGGACTGGGAAACAAACGCTAGCTCGCCTTAAAAGAAACACACTCTGCTTTTCAGAAAAGAGCACTCTTCTACTCTACTCTGTTTCCTATAGGGCCAGAACAGTTAGCTTGCTCAGAACAAAAGAACTGTGCTTTCTGCACACACGGGCCATATCTAGTTCAACTCTGCTTAGGAAACTGACAAGAACAGTAGCTCCTCTTCAGTCCAATACACTGTCCTTGCTGGGAACAGAAGTGAGTGCTATTTGAGCTGTGTATGGCAAAGGGAGCGCAATAGTGACTTTCCTTACCAGAAAACAACTCTTGCTCGGATGACCAAAAACTGCATGTGATTCAACTCCATTTAGGACTGGGAAACAAACGCTAGCTCACCTTGCAAGAAACACACTCTGCTTTTGAGAAAAGAGCACTGTTCTACTCTACTGTGTTTCCTATAGGGCCAGAACAGTGAGATTGCTCAGAACAAAAGAACTGTGCTTCCTACACACATGGCCATATCTAGTACAATTCTGCTTAGGAAACTGAAAAGAACAGTAGATCCTCTTCAGTCCAATACACTGTACATGCTGGAAACAGACGCCAGTGCTATTTGCCCTGTGTATGACAATGGGAGGGCAATAGTGACTCTTCTTACCAGAAATCAACTCTTGCTTGTAGGACCAGAAACTGCACATGATTCAACTCCATTTAGGACTGGGAAACAAATGCTTGCTCGCCTTACAAGAAACACACTCTGCTTTTGAGAAAAGAGCACTCTTCTACTCTACTGTGTTTCCTAGAGGGCCAGAACAGTGAGCTTGCTCAGAACAAAAGAACTGTGCTTCCTACACACACAGGCCATATCTAGTTCAACTCTGCTTAGGACCCTGACAAGAACAGTAGATCCTTTTCAGTCCAATACACTGTACATGCTGGGAACAGATGCCAGTGCTATTTGCCCTGTGTATGACAGTGGGAGCACAATAGTGACTCTTCTTACCAGAAAAAACTCTTGCTTGTAGGACCAGAAACTGCATGTGATTCAACTCGATTTAGGACTGGGAAACACATGCTAGTTGTCTTACAAGAAACACGCTCTGCTTTTGAGAAAAGAGCACTCTTTTACTCTACTGTGTCTCCTATAGGGCCAGAACAGTGAGATTGCTCAGAACAAAAGATCTGTGCTTCCTACACACACAGGCCATATGTAGTTCAACTCTGCTTAGGAAACAGACGAGAACAGTAGCTCCTCTTCAGTCCAATATACTGTACTTGCTGGGAACAGACGCCAGTGCTATTTGCACTGTGTACAGTAATAGGAGCACAATAGTGACTTTTCTTACCAGAAAACAACTTTTGCTCTTAGGACCAGAAACTGCATGTGATTCAACTCCACTTAGGACTGGGAAACAAACACCAGCTCGCCTTACAAGAAACACGCTCTGCTTTTGAGAATAGGGCACACTTCTACTCTACTGTGTTTCCTATGGGGTCCGAACAGTGAGCTTGCTCAGAACAAAAGAACTGTGCTTCCTACACACACGGGCCATATCTAGTTCAACTCTGCTTAGGAAACTGACAAGAACAGTAGCTCCTCTTCAGTCCAATACACTGTACTTGTTGGGAACAGACGCGAGTGCTATTTGCACTGTGTATGTCAATGGGAGCGCAATAGTGACTTTACTTACCAGAAAACAACTCTTGTTCATAGGAACAAAAACTGCATGTGATTCCACTGCATTTAGGACTGGGAAACAAACGCCAGCTCGCCTTACAATAAACACACTCTGCTTTTGAGAAAAGAGCACTCTTCTACTCTACTGTGTTTCCTATAGGGCCAGTACAGTGAGCTTGCTCAGAAAAAAAGAACTGTGCTTCCTACACAAATGGTCATATCCAGTTCAATTCTGCTTAGGAAACTGACAAGAACAGTAGCTCCTCTTCAGTCCAATACACTATACTTGCTGGGAACAGATGCGAGTGCTATTTGCACTGTGTATGGCAATGGGAGCGCAATAGTGACTTTCCTTACCAGAAAACAACTCTTTCGTGTAGGACCAAAAACTGTATGTGATTCAACTCCATTTAGGACTGGGAAACAATCGCTAGCTCGCCTTACAAGAAACACACTCTACTTTTGAGAAAAGAGAACTCTTCTACTCTACTGTGTTTCCTGTAGGGCTAGAACAGTGAGATTGCTCAGAAGAAAAGAACTGTGCTTCCTACAAACACGGGCCATATCTAGTTCAACTCTGCTTAGGAAACTGACAAGAACAGTAGCTCCTCTTCAGTCCAATACAATGTACTTGCTGGGAACATACGCGAGTGCTATTTGCACTGTGTACAGCAATGGGAGCACAATAGTGAATTTTCTTACCAGAAAACAATTCTTGCTCATAGGACAAGAAACTGCATGTCATTCAACTCCGTTTAGGACTGGGAAACAAACGCTAGCTCGCCTTACAAGAAACACACTCTGCTTTTGAGAAAAGAGCACTCTTCTAGTCTACTGTGTTTCCTATAGCGCCAGAACAGTGAGCTTGCTCAGAACAAAAGAACTGTGCTTCCTAAACACCCGGCCATATCTAGTTCAATTCTGTTTAGTAAACTGACAAGAACAGTAGATCCTCTTCAGTCCAATACACTGTACATACTGGGAACAGACGCGAGTGCTATTTGCCCTGGGTATGACAATGGAAGCACAATAGTGACTCTTCTTACCAGAAAACAACTCTTGCTCATAGGACCAGAAACTGCATGTGATTCAACTCCATTTAGGACTAGGAAACAAATGCTAGCTCGCCTTATAAGAAACACACTCTGCTTTTGAGAAAAGAGCACTCTTCTACTCTACTGTGTTTCCTTTGGGGTCCAAACAGTGAGCTTGCTCAGAAGAAAAGAACTGTGCTTCCTACACACACGGGCCATATCTAGTTCCACTCTGCTTAGGAAACAGACAAGAACAGTAGCTCTGCTTCATTCCAATACACTTGCTGGGAACAGACGCGAGTGCTATTTGCACTGTATATGGCAATGGGAGCGCAATAGTGACTCTTCTTACCAGAAAACAACTCTTGCTCGTAGGACCAGAAACTTCATGGGATTCAACTCCGTTTCAGACTGGGAAACAAACACTAGCTCGCCTTACAAGAAACACACTCTGCTTTTCACAAAAGAGCACTCTTCTACTCTTCAGTGTTTCCTATGAGGTCCGAACAGTGAGGTTTTGCAGAACGAAAGAACTGTGCTTCCTACACACACAAGCCATATCTAGTTCAACTCTGCTTAGTAAACTGACAAGAACAGCAGCTCCTCTTCAGTCCAATACACTGTACTTCCTGGGAACAGACGACAGTGCTATTTGCACTGTGTATGACAATGGGAGCACAATAGTGACTTTCCTTACCAGAAAACAACTCTTGTTCATAGGACCAAAAACTGCATGTGATTCAACTCCATTTAGGACTTGGAAACAAACACTAGCTCGTCTTACAAGAAACACACTCTGCTTCTGACAAAAGAGCACTCTTCTACTCTACTGTGTTTCCTATAGGGCCAGAACAGAGAGCTTGCTCAGAACAAAAGAACTGTGCTTCCTGCACACACGGGCCATATCTAGTTCAACTCTGCTTAGGAAACTGACAAGAAGAGTAGCTCCTCTTCAGTCCAATACACTATACTTGCTGGGAACAGATGCGAGTGCTATTTGCACTGTGTTTGGCATTGGGAGCGCAATAGTGACTTTCCTTACCAGAAAAAAACACTTGCGTGTAGGACCAAAAGTTATATGTGATTCAACTCCATTTAGGACTGGGAAACAAACGCTAGCTCGCCTTACAAAAAACACACTCTGCTTTTGAGAAAAGAGCACTCTTCTAGTCTACTGTGTTTCCTATAGCGCCAGAACAATGAGCTTGCTCAGAACAAAAGAACTGTGCTTCCTAAACACACGGCCATATCTTGTTCAATTCTGTTTAGTAAACTGACAAGAAAAGTAGATCCTCTTCAGTCCAATACACTGTACATGCTGGGAATAGAGGCCAGTGCTATTTGCACTGTGTACAGCAATGGCAGCACAATAGTGACTCTTCTTAAGAGAAAATAACTCTTGCTCGTACGACCAGAAACTGCATGTGATTCAACTCCATTTAGGACTTGGAAACAAACACTAGCTCGTCTTACAAGAAACACACTCTGCTTCTGACAAAAGAGCACTCTTCTACTCTACTGTGTTTCCTATAGCGCCAGAACAGTGAGCTTGCTCAGAACAAAAGAACTGTGCTTCCTACACACACAGGCAATATCTAGTTCAACTCTGCATAGGAAACTGACGAGAACAGTAGCTCCTTTTCAGTCCAATACACTGTACTTGCTGAGAACAGATGCGAGTGCTATTTGCACTGTGTATGGAAATGGGAGCGCAATAGTGACTTTCCTTACCAGAAAACAACTCTTGCTCGTAGGACGAAAAACAACATGTGATTCAACTCCATTTAGGACTGGGAAACAGACGCTAGCCTCGCCTTACAAGAAACACAATCTGCTTTTGAGGAAAGAGCACTCTTCTACTCTGCTGTTTTTTCTATAGGGCCAGTACAGTGAGCTTGCTCAGAACAAAAGAACTGTGCATCCTACACACACGAGCAATATCTAGTTCAATTCTGCTTAGGAAACTGACAAGAACAGTAGATCCTCTTCAGTCCAATACACTGTACTTGCTTGGAACAAACGCCAGTGCTATTTGCACTGTGAATGACAATGGGAGCACAATAGTGACTCTTCTTACGAGAAAACAACTCATGCTCATAGGACTAGAAACTTCATGGGATTCAACTCCATTTCTGAATGGGAAACAATCGCTACCTCGCCTTACAAGAAACACACTCTGCTTTTGAGAAAAGAGCCCTCCTCTACTCTACTGTGTTTCCTATAGGGCCAGAACAGTGAGCTTGCTCAGAACAAAAGAACTGTGCTTCCTACACACAAGGGCTATATCTAGTTCAACTCTGCTTAGGAAACTGACAACAACAGTAGCTCCACTTTAGTCCAATACACTGTACTTGCTGGGAACAGACGCGAGTGCTATTTGCACTGTATATGGCAATGGGAGCACAATAGTGACTTTCCTTACCAGAAAACAACTCTTGCTCGTAGGACCAGTAACTGAATGTGATTCAACTCCATTTAGGACTGGGAAACAAACGCTAGCTAGCCTTACAAGAAACACAATCTGCTTTTGAGAAAAGAGCACTCTTCTACTCTACTGTCTTTTCTATAGCGCCAGAAAAGTGAGCTTGCTCAGAACAAAAGAACTGTGCTTCCTACACACACAGGCAATATCTAGTTCAAATCTGCAT
>NW_026735458.1:0-126829 GCF_949786415.1 Peromyscus eremicus | reverse complement strand
AGCTAGAGTTTGTTTCCCTGTTAGAAATGGAGTTTAGTCACATGCAGTTTCTGGTCCTACAAGCAAGACTTGTATTCTGGTAAGAAGAGTCACTATTGCGATCCATTTGCCACACAGTGCAAATAGCACTCGCGTCTGTTGCCAACAAGTACAGTGTATGGACTGAAGAGAAGCTACTGTTCTTGTCAGTTTCCTAAGCAGAGTTGAAGTAGATATGGCCCGTGTGTGTAGGAAGCACAGTTCTTTGTTCTGAGTAAGCTCACAGTTCTGGCTCTATATGAAACACAGCAGAGTAAAAGAGTGCTCTTTTCTCAAAAGCAGAGTGTGTTTCTTGGAAGGCGAGCAAGTGTTTGTTTCCCAGTCAGAAATGGAGTTGAATCACATGCAGTTTCTGGTCCTACGAGCAAGAGTTTTTTTTCTGGTAAGAAGAGTCTCTATTGCGTTCTAATTGCCATACACAGTGCAAGTAGCACTCACATCAGTTCCCAGCAAGTACAGTGTATTGAATGAAGAGAAGCTACTGTTCTTGTCAATTTCCTAAGCAGAGTTGAAGTAGATATGGCCCATGTGTTTAGGAAGCACAGTTCTTTTGTTCTGAGCAAACTCACTGTTCTGGCCCTATAGGAAACACAGTAGAGTAGAAGAGTGCTCTTTTCTCAAAATCAGAGTGTCTTTCTTTTAAGGCGAGCTAGTGTTTGTTTCCTTGTCAGAAATGGAGTTGAATCACATGCAGTTTCTTGTCCTACGAGCAAGACTTGTTTTCTGTTAAGAAGAGTCACTATTGTGCTCCCATTGCCGTACACAGTGCAAATAGCACTCGCGTCTGTTCCCAGCAAGTACAGTGTATTGGACTGAAGAGAAGCTACTATTCTTGTCAGTTTCCTAAGCAGAGTGGAAATAGATATGGCCCGTGTGTGTAGGAGCACAGTTCTTTTGTTCTGAGCAAGCTCCCTGTTCTGGCCCTTTAGGAAACACAGTAGAGTAGAAGAGTGGTCTTTTCTCAAAAGCAGTGTGTGTTTCTTGTACTGCGAGCTAGTGTTTGTTTCCCTGTTAGAAATGGAGTTGAATCACATGCAGTTTCTGGTCCTACGAGCAAGACTTGTTTTCTGGTAAGAAGAGTCACTATTGCGATCCATTTGCCACACAGTGCAAATAGCACTCGCGTCTGTTGCCAACAAGTACAGTGTATTGGACTGAAGAGAAGCTACTGTTCTTGTCAGTTTCCTAAGCAGAGTTGAAGTAGATATGGCCCGTGTGTAGGAAGCACAGTTCTTTTGTTCTGAGCAAGCTCACTGTTCTGGCCCTATAGGAAACACAGCAGAGTAGAAGAGTGCTCTTTTCTCAAAAGCAGAGTGTGTTTCTTGGAAGGCGAGCTAGTGTTTGTTTCCCAGTCAGAAATGGAGTTGAATCACATGCAGTTTCTGTTCCTACGAGCAAAACATTTTTCTGGTAAGAAGAGTCACTATTGCGATCCATTTGTCACACAGTGCAAATAGCACTCGCGTATGTTCCCAGCAAGTACAGTGTATTGGAATGAAGAGAAGCTCCTGTTCTTGTCCCTTTCCTAAGCAGAGTTGAAGTAGATATGGCCCGTGTGTGTAGGAAGGGACAGTTCTTTTGTTCTGAGCAAGCTCACTGTTCTGGCCCTATAGGAAACACAGTATAGTAGAAGAGTGCTCTTTTATCAAAAGCAGTGTGTGTTTCTTTTACTGCGAGCTAGTGTTTGTTTCCCTGTTAGAAATGGAGTTTAATCACATGCAGTTTCTGGTCCTACGAGCAAGACTTGTTTTCTGGTAAGAAGAGTCACTATTGCAATCCATTTGCCACACAGTGTAAATAGCACTCGCATTTGTTGCCAGCAATACAGTGTATTGACTGAAGAAGAGCACCTGGTTCTTGTCAGTTTCCCAAGCAGAGTTGAAGTAGGTATGGCCCGTGTGTGTAGTAAGCACAGTTCTTTTGTTCTGAGCAAGCTCACTGTTCTGGCCCTATAGGAAACACAGCAGAGTAGAAGAGTGCTCTTTTCTCAAAAGCAGAGTGTGTTTCTTGGAAGGCGAGCTAGTGTTTGTTTCCCAGACAGAAATGGAGTTGAATCACATGCAGTTTCTGGTCCTACGAGCAAGAGTTGTTTCTGGTAAGTAGAGGTCACTATTGCGATCCATTTGCCACAGAGTGCAAATAGCACTCACGTCTGTTCCCAGCAAGTACAGTTTATTGGACTGAAGAGAAGCTCCTGTTCTTGTCAGTTTCCTAAGCAGAGTGGAAATAGATATGGCCCGTGTGTGTAGGAAGCACAGTTCTTTTGTTCTCAGCAAGCTCACTGTGCTGGTACTATAGGAAACACAATAGAGTAGAAGAGTGCTTTTTCTCAAAAGCAGAGTGTCTTTCTTGTAAGGCGAGCTAGTGTTTGTTTCCCTGTCAGAAATGGAGTTGAATCACATGCAGTTTCTGTTCCTACGAGCAAGACTTATTTTCTGGTAAGAAGAGTCACTATTGCGATCCATTTGCCACACAGTGCAAATAGCACTCGCGTATGTTCCCAGCAAGTACAGTGTATTGGACTGAAGAGAAGCTCCTGTTCTTCTCAGTTTCCTAAGCAGAGTTGAAGTAGATATGGCCCGTGTGTGTAGGAAGGACAGTTCTTTTGTTCTGAGCAAGCTCACTGTTCTGGCCCTATAGGAAACACAGTATAGTAGAAGAGTGCTCTTTTCTCAAAAGCAGTGTGTGTTTCTTTTACTGCGAGCTAGTGTTTGTTTCCCTGTTAGAAATGGAGTTGAATCACATGCAGTTTCTGGTTCCACGAGCAAGAGTTGTTTTCTGGTAAGAAGAGTCACTATTGCAATCCATTTGCCACACAGTGCAAATAGCACTCGCGTCTGTTGCCTACAAGTACAGTGTGTTGGTCTGAAGAGAAGATACTGTTCTTGTCAGTTTCCTAAGCAGAGTTGAAATAGATATGGCCCGTTTGTGTAGGAAGCACAGTTCTTTTGTTCTGAGCAAGCTCACTGTTCTGGCCCTATAGGAAACACAGCAGTGTAGAAGAGTCCTCTTTTCTCAGAAGCAGAGTGTTTTTCTTGGACGGCGAGCTAGTGTTTGTTTCCTAGTCAGAAATGGAGTTGAATCACATGCAGTTTCTGGTCCTACGAGCAAGACTTATTTTCTGGTAAGAAGAGTCACTATTGCGATCCATTTGCCACACAGTGTAAATAGCACTCGCGTCTGTTGCCAGCAATACAGTGTATTGGACTGAAGAAGAGCTCCTGTTCTTGTCAGTTTCCCAAGCAGAGTTGAAGTAGGTATGGCCCGTGTGTGTAGTAAGCACAGTTCTTTTGTTCTGAGCAAGCTCACTGTTCTGGCCCTATAGGAAACACAGTAGAGTAGAAGAGTGCTCTTTTCTCCATAGCAGAGTGTCTATCTTGTAAGGCGAGCTAGTGTTTGTTTCCTAGTCAGAAATGGAGTTGAATCACATGCAGTTTCTTGTCCTACGAGCAAGACTTGTTTTCTGTTAAGAAGAGTCACTATTGTGCTCCCATTGCCGTACACATTGCAAATAGCACTCGCGTCTGTTCCCAGCAAGTACAGTGTATTGGACTGAAGAGAAGCTACTATTCTTGTCAGTTTCCTAAGCAGAGTGGAAATACATATGGCCCGTGTGTGTAGGAGCACAGTTCTTTTGTTCTGAGCAAGCTCCCTGTTCTGGCCCTATAGGAAACACAGTAGAGTAGAAGAGTGGTCTTTTCTCAAAAGCAGTGTGTGTTTCTTGTACTGCGAACTGGTGTTTGTTTCCCTGTTAGAAATGGAGTTGAATCACATGCAGTTTCTGGTCCTACGAGCAAGACTTGTTTTCTGGTAAGAAGAGTCACTATTGCGATCCATTTGCCACACAGTGCAAATAGCACTCGCGTCTGTTGCCAACAAGTACAGTGTATTGGACTGAAGAGAAGCTACTGTTCCTGTCAGTTTCCTAAGCAGAGTTGAAGTAGATATGGCCCGTGTGTGTAGGAAGCACAGTTCTTTTGTTCTGAGCAAGCTCACTGTTCTGGCCCTATAGGAAACACAGCAGTGTAGAAGAGTGCTCTTTTCTCAGAAGCAGAGTGCTTTTCTTGCACGGCGAGCTAGTGTTTGTTTCCCAGTCAGAAATGGAGTTGAATCACATGCAGTTTCTGGTCCTACGAGCAAGACTTATTTTCTGGTAAGAAGAGTCACTATTGCGATCCATTTGCCACAGAGTGCAAATAGCACTCACGTCTGTTCCCAGCAATACAGTTTATTGGACTGAAGAGAAACTCCTCTTCTTGTCAGTTTCCTAAGCAGAGTGGAAATACATATGGCCCGTGTGTATAGGAAGCACAGTTCTTTTGTTCTCAGCAAGCTCACTGTGCTGGTACTATAGGAAACACAATAGAGTAGAAGAGTGCTTTTTCTCAAAAGCAGAGTGTGTTTCTAGTAAGGCGAGCTAGTGTTTGTTTCCCTGTCAGAAATGGAGTTGAATCACATGCAGTTTCTGGTCCTATGAGCAAGACTTATTTTCTGGTAAGAAGAGTCACTATTGCGATCCATTTGCCACACAGTGTAAATAGCACTCGCGTCTGTTGCCAGCAATACAGTGTATTGGACTGAAGAAGAGCTCCTGTTCTTGTCAGTTTCCTAAGCAGAGTTGAAGTAGGTATGGCCCGTGTGTGTAGTAAGCACAGTTCTTTTGTTCTGAGCAAGCTCCCTGTTCTGGCCCTATAGGAAACACAGCAGAGTAGAAGAGTGCTCTTTTCTCAAAGCAGAGTGTGTTTCTTGGAAGGCGAGCAAGTGTTTGTTTCCCATTCAGAAATGGAGTTGAATCACATGCAGTTTCTGGTCCTACGAGCAAGAGTTTTTTTCTGGTAAGAAGAGTCTCTATTGCGTTCTAATTGCCATACACAGTGCAAGTAGCACTCACATCTGTTCCCATCAAGTAGAGTGTATTGGAATGAAGAGAAGCTACTGTTCTTCTCAGTTTCCTAAGCAGAGTTGAAGTAGATATGGCCCATGTGTTTAGGAAGCACAGTTCTTTTGTTCTGAGCAAACTCACTGTTCTGGCCCTATAGGAAACACAGTAGAGTAGAAGAGTGCTCTTTTCTCAAAATCAGAGTGTCTTTCTTGTAAGGCGAGCTAGTGTTTGTTTCCTTGTCAGAAATGGAGTTGAATCACATGCAGTTTCTTGTCCTACGAGCAAGACTTGTTTTCTGTTAAGAAGAGTCACTGTTGTGCTCCCATTGCCGTACACAGTGCAAATAGCACTCGCGTCTGTTCCCAGCAAGTACAGTGTATTGGACTGAAGAGAAGCTACTATTCTTGTCAGTTTCCTAAGCAGAGTGGAAATAGATATGGCCCGTGTGTGTAGGAGCACAGTTCTTTTGTTCTGAGCAAGCTCCCTGTTCTGGCCCTATAGGAAACACAGTAGAGTAGAAGAGTGGTCTTTTCTCAAAAGCAGTGTGTGTTTCTTGTACTGCGAGCTAGTGTTTGTTTCCCTGTTAGAAATGGAGTTGAATCACATGCAGTTTCTGGTCCTACGAGCAAGACTTGTTTTCTGGTAAGAAGAGTCACTATTGCGATCCATTTGCCACACAGTGCAAATAGCACTCGCGTCTGTTGCCAACAAGTACAGTGTATTGGACTGAAGAGAAGCTACTGTTCTTGTCAGTTTCCTAAGCAGAGTTGAAGTAGATATGGCCCATGTGTGTAGGAAGCACAGTTCTTTTGTTCTGAGCAAGCTCACTGTTCTGGCCCTATAGGAAACACAGCAGAGTAGAAGAGTGCTCTTTTCTCAAAAGCAGAGTGTGTTTCTTGGAAGGCGAGCAAGTGTTTGTTTCCCAGTCAGAAATGGATTTGAATCACATGCAGTTTCTGGTCCTACGAGCAAGAGTTTTTTCTGGTAAGAAGAGTCTCTATTGCGTTCTAATTGCCATACACAGTGCAAGTAGCACTCACATCTGTTCCCAGCAAGTACAGTGTATTGGAATGAAGAGAAGCTACTGTTCTTCTCAGTTTCCTAAGCAGAGTTGAAGTAGATATGGCCCATGTGTTTAGGAAGCACAGTTCTTTTGATCTGAGCAAACTCACTGTTCTGGCCCTATAGGAAACACAGTAGAGTAGAAGAGTGCTCTTTTCTCAAAAGCAGAGTGTGTTTCTTGGAAGGCGACCTAGTGTTTGTTTCCCAGTCAGAAATGGAGTTGAATCACATGCAGTTTCTTGTCCTATGAGCAAGAGTTGTTTTCTGTTAAGAAGAGTCACTATTGTGCTCCCATTGCCGTACACAGTGCAAATAGCACTCGCGTCTGTTCCCAGCAAGTACAGTGTATTGTACTGAAGAGAAGCTAGTGTTCTTGTCAATTTCCTAAGCAGAGTTGAAGTAGATATGGCCCGTGTGTGTAAAAAGAACAGTTCTTTTGTTCTGAGCAAGCTCACTGTTCTGGCCCTACAGGAGAAAGAATAGAGTAGAAGAGTGCTCTTTTCTCAAAAGCAGAGTGTGTTTCTTGTAAGGCGAGCTAGTGTTTGTTTCCATGTCAAACTGGAGTTGAATCACATGCACTTTCTGGTCCACCGAACAAGACTAGTTTTCTGGTAAGAAGAGTCACTAATGCGATCCATTTGCCACAGAGTGCAAATAGCACTCGAGTCTGTTCCCAGCAAGTACAGTGTATTGGACTGAAGAGAAGCTCCTGTTCTTGTCAGTTTCCTAAGCAGAGTTGTAGTAGATATGGCCCGTGTGTGTAGGAAGCACAGTTCTTTTGTTCTGAGGAAGCTCACTGTTCTGGCCCTATAGGAAACACAGTAGAGTAGAAGAGTGCTCTTTTCTCAAAAGCAGAGTGTGTTTCTTGTAAGGCGAGCTAGTGTTTGTTTCCCAGTCAGAAATGGAGTTGAATCACATGCAGTTTCTAGTCCTACGAGCAAGAGTTGTTTTCTTGTAAGTAGAGTCACTATTGCGATCCATTTGCAACACAGTGCAAATAGCACTCGCGTCTGTTCCCAGCAAGTACTGTTTATTGGACTGAAGAGAAGCTCCTCTTCTTGTCAGTTTCCTAAGCAGAGTGGAAGTAGATATGACCCTTGTGTTTAGGAAGCTAGTTCTTTTATGCTGAGCAAGCTCACTGTTCTGGCCATATATGAAACACAGTAGAGTAGAAGAGTGCTCTTTTCCTAATAGCAGAGTGTATTTCTTGTAAGGCGAGCTAGTGTTTGTTTCCCAGTCAGAAATGGAGTTGAATCACATGCAGTTTCTGGTCCTACGAGCAAGAGTTGTTTTCTGGTAAGTAGAGTCACTATTGCGATCCATTTGCCACAGAGTGCAAATAGCACTCACGTCTGTTCCCAGCAAGTACAGTTTATTGGACTGAAGAGAAACTCCTCTTCTTGTCAGTTTCCTAAGCAGAGTGGAAATACATATGGCCCGTGTGTGTAGGAAGCACAGTTCTTTTGTTCTCAGCAAGCTCACTGTGCTGGTACTATAGGAAACACAATAGAGTAGAAGAGTGCTTTTTCTCAAAAGCGGAGTGTGTTTCTTGTAAGGCGAGCTAGTGTTTGTTTCCCTGTCAGAAATGGAGTTGAATCACATGCAGTTTCTGGTCCTATGAGCAAGACTTATTTTCTGGTAAGAAGAGTCACTATTGCGATCCATTTGCCACACAGTGTAAATAGCACTCGCGTCTGTTGCCAGCAATACAGTGTATTGGACTGAAGAAGAGCTCCTGTTCTCGTCAGTTTCCTAAGCAGAGTTGAAGTAGGTATGGCCCGTGTGTGTAGTAAGCACAGTTCTTTTGTTCTGAGCAAGCTCACTGTTCTGGCCATATAGGAAACACATTAGAGTAGAAGAGTGCTCTTTTCTCAATAGCAGAGTGTGTTTCTTTTAAGGCGAGCTAGTGTTTGTTTCCCATTCAGAAATGGAGTTGAATCACATGCAGTTTCTGGTCCTACGAGCAAGAGTTGTTTTCTGGTAGGAAGAGTCACTCTTGCGATCCCGTTGCCATACACAGGTGCAAGTAGCACTCGCATCTGTTTCCAGAAAGTACAGTGTATTGGACTGAAGAGAAGCTACTGTTCTTGTCAGTTTCCTAAGCAGAGTTGAAGTAGATATGGCCCGTGTGTGTAGAAAGCACAGTTCTTTTGTTCTGAGCAAGCTCACTGTTCTGGCCCTATAGGAAACACAGTAGAATAGAAGAGTCGTCTTTTCTCAAAAGCAGTGTGTGTTTCTTGTACTGCGAGCTAGAGTTTGTTTCCCTGTTAGAAATGGAGTTTAGTCACATGCAGTTTCTGGTCCTACAAGCAAGACTTGTTTTCTGGTAAGAAGAGTCACTATTGCGATCCATTTGCCACACAGTGCAAATAGCACTCGCGTCTGTTGCCAACAAGTACAGTGTATTGGACTGAAGAGAAGCTACTGTTCTTGTCAGTTTCCTAAGCAGAGTTGAAGTAGATATGGCCCGTGTGTGTAGGAAGCACAGTTCTTTGTTCTGAGTAAGCTCACAGTTCTGGCTCTATATGAAACACAGCAGAGTAAAAGAGTGCTCTTTTCTCAAAAGCAGAGTGTGTTTCTTGGAAGGCGAGCAAGTGTTTGTTTCCCAGTCAGAAATGGAGTTGAATCACATGCAGTTTCTGGTCCTACGAGCAAGAGTTTTTTTCTGGTAAGAAGAGTCTCTATTGCGTTCTAATTGCCATACACAGTGCAAGTAGCACTCACATCAGTTCCCAGCAAGTACAGTGTATTGGAATGAAGAGAAGCTACTGTTCTTGTCAATTTCCTAAGCAGAGTTGAAGTAGATATGGCCCATGTGTTTAGGAAGCACAGTTCTTTTGTTCTGAGCAAACTCACTGTTCTGGCCCTATAGGAAACACAGTAGAGTAGAAGAGTGCTCTTTTCTCAAAATCAGAGTGTCTTTCTTTTAAGGCGAGCTAGTGTTTGTTTCCTTGTCAGAAATGGAGTTGAATCACATGCAGTTTCTTGTCCTACGAGCAAGACTTGTTTTCTGTTAAGAAGAGTCACTATTGTGCTCCCATTGCCGTACACAGTGCAAATAGCACTCGCGTCTGTTCCCAGCAAGTACAGTGTATTGGACTGAAGAGAAGCTACTATTCTTGTCAGTTTCCTAAGCAGAGTGGAAATAGATATGGCCCGTGTGTGTAGGAGCACAGTTCTTTTGTTCTGAGCAAGCTCCCTGTTCTGGCCCTTTAGGAAACACAGTAGAGTAGAAGAGTGGTCTTTTCTCAAAAGCAGTGTGTGTTTCTTGTACTGCGAGCTAGTGTTTGTTTCCCTGTTAGAAATGGAGTTGAATCACATGCAGTTTCTGGTCCTACGAGCAAGACTTGTTTTCTGGTAAGAAGAGTCACTATTGCGATCCATTTGCCACACAGTGCAAATAGCACTCGCGTCTGTTGCCAACAAGTACAGTGTATTGGACTGAAGAGAAGCTACTGTTCTTGTCAGTTTCCTAAGCAGAGTTGAAGTAGATATGGCCCATGTGTGTAGGAAGCACAGTTCTTTTGTTCTGAGCAAGCTCACTGTTCTGGCCCTATAGGAAACACAGCAGAGTAGAAGAGTGCTCTTTTCTCAAAAGCAGAGTGTGTTTCTTGGAAGGCGAGCAAGTGTTTGTTTCCCAGTCAGAAATGGATTTGAATCACATGCAGTTTCTGGTCCTACGAGCAAGAGTTTTTTCTGGTAAGAAGAGTCTCTATTGCGTTCTAATTGCCATACACAGTGCAAGTAGCACTCACATCTGTTCCCAGCAAGTACAGTGTATTGGAATGAAGAGAAGCTACTGTTCTTCTCAGTTTCCTAAGCAGAGTTGAAGTAGATATGGCCCATGTGTTTAGGAAGCACAGTTCTTTTGATCTGAGCAAACTCACTGTTCTGGCCCTATAGGAAACACAGTAGAGTAGAAGAGTGCTCTTTTCTCAAAAGCAGAGTGTGTTTCTTGGAAGGCGACCTAGTGTTTGTTTCCCAGTCAGAAATGGAGTTGAATCACATGCAGTTTCTTGTCCTATGAGCAAGAGTTGTTTTCTGTTAAGAAGAGTCACTATTGTGCTCCCATTGCCGTACACAGTGCAAATAGCACTCGCGTCTGTTCCCAGCAAGTACAGTGTATTGTACTGAAGAGAAGCTAGTGTTCTTGTCAATTTCCTAAGCAGAGTTGAAGTAGATATGGCCCGTGTGTGTAAAAAGAACAGTTCTTTTGTTCTGAGCAAGCTCACTGTTCTGGCCCTACAGGAGAAAGAATAGAGTAGAAGAGTGCTCTTTTCTCAAAAGCAGAGTGTGTTTCTTGTAAGGCGAGCTAGTGTTTGTTTCCATGTCAAACTGGAGTTGAATCACATGCACTTTCTGGTCCACCGAACAAGACTAGTTTTCTGGTAAGAAGAGTCACTAATGCGATCCATTTGCCACAGAGTGCAAATAGCACTCGAGTCTGTTCCCAGCAAGTACAGTGTATTGGACTGAAGAGAAGCTCCTGTTCTTGTCAGTTTCCTAAGCAGAGTTGTAGTAGATATGGCCCGTGTGTGTAGGAAGCACAGTTCTTTTGTTCTGAGGAAGCTCACTGTTCTGGCCCTATAGGAAACACAGTAGAGTAGAAGAGTGCTCTTTTCTCAAAAGCAGAGTGTGTTTCTTGTAAGGCGAGCTAGTGTTTGTTTCCCAGTCAGAAATGGAGTTGAATCACATGCAGTTTCTAGTCCTACGAGCAAGAGTTGTTTTCTTGTAAGTAGAGTCACTATTGCGATCCATTTGCAACACAGTGCAAATAGCACTCGCGTCTGTTCCCAGCAAGTACTGTTTATTGGACTGAAGAGAAGCTCCTCTTCTTGTCAGTTTCCTAAGCAGAGTGGAAGTAGATATGACCCTTGTGTTTAGGAAGCTAGTTCTTTTATGCTGAGCAAGCTCACTGTTCTGGCCATATATGAAACACAGTAGAGTAGAAGAGTGCTCTTTTCCTAATAGCAGAGTGTATTTCTTGTAAGGCGAGCTAGTGTTTGTTTCCCAGTCAGAAATGGAGTTGAATCACATGCAGTTTCTGGTCCTACGAGCAAGAGTTGTTTTCTGGTAAGTAGAGTCACTATTGCGATCCATTTGCCACAGAGTGCAAATAGCACTCACGTCTGTTCCCAGCAAGTACAGTTTATTGGACTGAAGAGAAACTCCTCTTCTTGTCAGTTTCCTAAGCAGAGTGGAAATACATATGGCCCGTGTGTGTAGGAAGCACAGTTCTTTTGTTCTCAGCAAGCTCACTGTGCTGGTACTATAGGAAACACAATAGAGTAGAAGAGTGCTTTTTCTCAAAAGCGGAGTGTGTTTCTTGTAAGGCGAGCTAGTGTTTGTTTCCCTGTCAGAAATGGAGTTGAATCACATGCAGTTTCTGGTCCTATGAGCAAGACTTATTTTCTGGTAAGAAGAGTCACTATTGCGATCCATTTGCCACACAGTGTAAATAGCACTCGCGTCTGTTGCCAGCAATACAGTGTATTGGACTGAAGAAGAGCTCCTGTTCTCGTCAGTTTCCTAAGCAGAGTTGAAGTAGGTATGGCCCGTGTGTGTAGTAAGCACAGTTCTTTTGTTCTGAGCAAGCTCACTGTTCTGGCCATATAGGAAACACATTAGAGTAGAAGAGTGCTCTTTTCTCAATAGCAGAGTGTGTTTCTTTTAAGGCGAGCTAGTGTTTGTTTCCCATTCAGAAATGGAGTTGAATCACATGCAGTTTCTGGTCCTACGAGCAAGAGTTGTTTTCTGGTAGGAAGAGTCACTCTTGCGATCCCGTTGCCATACACAGGTGCAAGTAGCACTCGCATCTGTTTCCAGAAAGTACAGTGTATTGGACTGAAGAGAAGCTACTGTTCTTGTCAGTTTCCTAAGCAGAGTTGAAGTAGATATGGCCCGTGTGTGTAGAAAGCACAGTTCTTTTGTTCTGAGCAAGCTCACTGTTCTGGCCCTATAGGAAACACAGTAGAATAGAAGAGTCGTCTTTTCTCAAAAGCAGTGTGTGTTTCTTGTACTGCGAGCTAGAGTTTGTTTCCCTGTTAGAAATGGAGTTTAGTCACATGCAGTTTCTGGTCCTACAAGCAAGACTTGTTTTCTGGTAAGAAGAGTCACTATTGCGATCCATTTGCCACACAGTGCAAATAGCACTCGCGTCTGTTGCCAACAAGTACAGTGTATTGGACTGAAGAGAAGCTACTGTTCTTGTCAGTTTCCTAAGCAGAGTTGAAGTAGATATGGCCCGTGTGTGTAGGAAGCACAGTTCTTTGTTCTGAGTAAGCTCACAGTTCTGGCTCTATATGAAACACAGCAGAGTAAAAGAGTGCTCTTTTCTCAAAAGCAGAGTGTGTTTCTTGGAAGGCGAGCAAGTGTTTGTTTCCCAGTCAGAAATGGAGTTGAATCACATGCAGTTTCTGGTCCTACGAGCAAGAGTTTTTTTCTGGTAAGAAGAGTCTCTATTGCGTTCTAATTGCCATACACAGTGCAAGTAGCACTCACATCAGTTCCCAGCAAGTACAGTGTATTGGAATGAAGAGAAGCTACTGTTCTTGTCAATTTCCTAAGCAGAGTTGAAGTAGATATGGCCCATGTGTTTAGGAAGCACAGTTCTTTTGTTCTGAGCAAACTCACTGTTCTGGCCCTATAGGAAACACAGTAGAGTAGAAGAGTGCTCTTTTCTCAAAATCAGAGTGTCTTTCTTTTAAGGCGAGCTAGTGTTTGTTTCCTTGTCAGAAATGGAGTTGAATCACATGCAGTTTCTTGTCCTACGAGCAAGACTTGTTTTCTGTTAAGAAGAGTCACTATTGTGCTCCCATTGCCGTACACAGTGCAAATAGCACTCGCGTCTGTTCCCAGCAAGTACAGTGTATTGGACTGAAGAGAAGCTACTATTCTTGTCAGTTTCCTAAGCAGAGTGGAAATAGATATGGCCCGTGTGTGTAGGAGCACAGTTCTTTTGTTCTGAGCAAGCTCCCTGTTCTGGCCCTTTAGGAAACACAGTAGAGTAGAAGAGTGGTCTTTTCTCAAAAGCAGTGTGTGTTTCTTGTACTGCGAGCTAGTGTTTGTTTCCCTGTTAGAAATGGAGTTGAATCACATGCAGTTTCTGGTCCTACGAGCAAGACTTGTTTTCTGGTAAGAAGAGTCACTATTGCGATCCATTTGCCACACAGTGCAAATAGCACTCGCGTCTGTTGCCAACAAGTACAGTGTATTGGACTGAAGAGAAGCTACTGTTCTTGTCAGTTTCCTAAGCAGAGTTGAAGTAGATATGGCCCGTGTGTAGGAAGCACAGTTCTTTTGTTCTGAGCAAGCTCACTGTTCTGGCCCTATAGGAAACACAGCAGAGTAGAAGAGTGCTCTTTTCTCAAAAGCATAGTGTGTTTCTTGGAAGGCGAGGTAGTGTTTGTTTCCCAGTCAGAAATGGAATTGAATCACATGCAGTTTCTGGTCCTACGAGCAAGAGTTGTTTTCTGTTAAGAAGAGTCACTATTGTGCTCCCATTGCCATACACAGGGCAAATAGCACTCGCTTCTGTTCCCAGCAAGTACAGTGTATTGGACTGAAGAGAAGCTACTGTTCTTTTCAATTTCCTAAGCAGAGTTGAAGTAGATATGGCCCGTGTGTGTAAAAAGAACAGTTCTTTTGTTCTGAGCAAGCTCCCTGTTCTGGCCCTATAGGAGACAGAGTAGAGTAGAAGAGTGCTCTTTTCTCAAAAGCAGAGTGTGTTTCTTGTAAGCTGAGCTAGTGTTTGTTTCCCTGTCAAACTGGAGTTGAATCACATGCACTTTCTGGTCCTACGAACAAGACTAGTTTTCTGGTAAGAAGAGTCACTAATGCGATCCATTTGCCACACAGTGCAAATAGCTCTCGCGTCTGTTCCCAGCAAGTACAGTGTACTGGACTGAAGAGAAGCTCCTGTTCTTGTCAGTTTCCTAAGCAGAGTTGAAGTAGATATGGCCCGTGTGTGTAGGAAGAACATTTCTTTTGTTCTGAGCAAGCTCACTGTTCTGGCCCTATAGGAAACACAGTAGAGTAGAAGAGTGCTCTTTTCTCAAAAGCAGAGTGTGTTTCTTGTAAGGCGAGCTAGTGTTTGTTTCCCAGTCAGAAATGGAGTTGAATCACATGCAGTTTCTTGTCCTACGAGCAAGACTTGTTTTCCGTTAAGAAGAGTCACTATTGTGCTCCCATTGCCGTACACAGTGCAAATAGCACTCGCGTTTGTTCCCAGCAAGTACAGTGTATTGGACTGAAGAGAAGCTACTGTTCTTGTCAGTTTCCTAAGCATAGTTGAAGTAGATAAGGCCCATGTGTGTAGGAAGCACAGTTTTTTTGTTCTGAGGAAGCTCACTGTTCTGGCCCTATAGGTAACACAGTAGAGTAGAAGAGTGCTCTTTTCTCAAAAGCAGAGTGTGTTTCTTGTTAGGCGAGCTAGTGTTTGTTTCCCAGTCAGAAATGGAGTTGAATCACATGCACTTTCTGGTCCTACGAGCAAGATTTGTTTTCTTGTAAGTAGAGTCACTATTGCGATCCATTTGCAACACAGTGCAAATAGCACTCGCATCTGTTCCCAGCAAGTACTGCTTATTGGACTGAAGAGAAGCTCCTCTTCTTGTCAGTTTCCGAAGCAGAGTGGAAGTAGATATGACCCTTGTGTTTAGGAAGCTAGTTCTTTTATGCTGAGCAAGCTCACTGTTCTGGCCATATATGAAACACAGTAGAGTAGAATAGTGCTCTTTTCCTAATAGCAGAGTGTATTTCTTGTAAGGCGAGCTAGTGTTTGTTTCCCAGTCAGAAATGGAGTTGAATCACATGCAGTTTCTGGTCCTACGAGCAAGAGTTGTTTTCTGGTAAGTAGAGTCACTATTGCGATCCATTTGCCACACAGTGCAAATAGCACTCGCATCAGTTCCCAGCAAGTACTGTGTATTGGACTGAAGAGAAGCTCCTGTTTTTTCAGTTTCCTAAGCAGAGTGGAAATAGATATGGCCCGTGTGTAGGAAGCACAGTTGTTTTGTTCTGAGCAAGCTCACTGTTCTGGCCCTCTAGGAAACACAGTAGAGTAGAAGAGTGCTCTTTTCTCAAAAGCAGAGTGTGTTGCTTGTAAGGCGAGCTAGTGTTTGTTTCCCAGTCAGAAATGGAGTTTAATCACATGCAGTTTCTTGTCCTACGAGCAAGACCTGTTTTCCGTTAAGAAGAGTCACTATTGTGCTCCCATTGCCGTACACAGTGCAAATAGCACTCGCGTCTGTTCCCAGCAAGTACAGTGTATTGGACTGAAGAGAAACTACTGTTCTTGTCAATTTCCTAAGCAGAGTTGAAGTAGATATTGCCCATGTGTGTAAAAAGAACAGTTCTTTTGTTCTGAGCAAGCTCAATGTTCTGGCCCTATAGGAGACAGAGTAGATTAGAAGAGTGCTGTTTTCTCAAAAGCAGAGTGTGTTTCTTGGAAGGCGAGCTAGTGTTTGTTTCCCAGTCAGAAATGGAGTTGAATCACATGCAGTTTTTGTCCTACGAACAAGACTTGTTTTCTGGTAAGAAGAGTCACTAATGCGATCCATTTGCCACAGAGTGCAAATAGCACTCGCGGATGTTCCCAGCAAGAACAGTGTATTGGACTAAAGAGAAGCTCCTGTTCTTGTCAGTTTCCTAAGCAGAGTTGAAGTAGATATGGCCCGTGTGTGTAGGAAGAACAGTTCTTTTGTTCTGAGCAAACACACTGTTCCGGCCCTATAGGAAACACAGTAGAGTAGAAGAGTGCTCTTTTCTCAATAGCAGAGTGTCTATCTTGTAAGGCGAGCTAGTGTTTGTTTCCTAGTCAGAAATGGAGTTGAATCACATGCAGTTTCTTGTCCTACGAGCAAGACTTGTTTTCTGTTAAGAAGAGTCACTATTGTGCTCTCATTGCCGTACACATTGCAAATAGTACTCGCGTCTGTTCCCAGCAAGTACAGTGTATTGGACTGAAGAGAAGCTACTATTCTTGTCAGTTTCCTAAGCAGAGTGGAAATACATATGGCCCGTGTGTGTAGGAGCACAATTCTTTTGTTCTGAGCAAGCTCCCTTTTCTGGCCCTATAGGAAACACAGTAGAGTAGAAGAGTGGTCTTTTCTCAAAAGCAGTGTGTGTTTCTTGTACTGCGAGCTAGTGTTTGTTTCCCTGTTAGAAATGGAGTTGAATCACATGCAGTTTCTGGTCCTATGAGCAAGACTTGTTTTCTGGTAAGTAGAGTCACTATTGCGATCCATTTGCCACACAGTGCAATAGCACTCGCGTCTGTTGCCAACAAGTACAGTGTATTGGACTGAAGAGAAGCTACTGTTCTTGTCAGTTTCCTAAGCAGAGTTGAAGTAGATATGGCCCGTGTGTGTAGGAAGCACAGTTCTTTTGTTCTGAGCAAGCTCACTGTTCTGGCACTATAGGAAACACAGCAGAGTAGAAGAGTGCTCTTTTCTCAAAAGCAGAGTGTGTTTCTTGGAAGGCGAGCTAGTGTTTGTTTCCCAGTCAGAAATGGAATTGAATCACATGCAGTTTCTGGTCCTACGAGCAAGAGTTGTTTTCTGTTAAGAAGAGTCACTATTGTGCTCCCATTGCCATACACAGGGCAAATAGCACTCGCTTCTGTTCCCAGCAAGTACAGTGTATTGGACTGAAGAGAAGCTACTGTTCTTTTCAATTTCCTAAGCAGAGTTGAAGTAGATATGGCCCGTGTGTGTAAAAAGAACAGTTCTTTTGTTCTGAGCAAGCTCCCTGTTCTGGCCCTATAGGAGACAGAGTAGAGTAGAAGAGTGCTCTTTTCTCAAAAGCAGAGTGTGTTTCTTGTAAGCTGAGCTAGTGTTTGTTTCCCTGTCAAACTGGAGTTGAATCACATGCACTTTCTGGTCCTACGAACAAGACTAGTTTTCTGGTAAGAAGAGTCACTAATGCGATCCATTTGCCACACAGTGCAAATAGCTCTCGCGTCTGTTCCCAGCAAGTACAGTGTACTGGACTGAAGAGAAGCTCCTGTTCTTGTCAGTTTCCTAAGCAGAGTTGAAGTAGATATGGCCCGTGTGTGTAGGAAGAACATTTCTTTTGTTCTGAGCAAGCTCACTGTTCTGGCCCTATAGGAAACACAGTAGAGTAGAAGAGTGCTCTTTTCTCAAAAGCAGAGTGTGTTTCTTGTAAGGCGAGCTAGTGTTTGTTTCCCAGTCAGAAATGGAGTTGAATCACATGCAGTTTCTTGTCCTACGAGCAAGACTTGTTTTCCGTTAAGAAGAGTCACTATTGTGCTCCCATTGCCGTACACAGTGCAAATAGCACTCGCGTTTGTTCCCAGCAAGTACAGTGTATTGGACTGAAGAGAAGCTACTGTTCTTGTCAGTTTCCTAAGCATAGTTGAAGTAGATAAGGCCCATGTGTGTAGGAAGCACAGTTTTTTTGTTCTGAGGAAGCTCACTGTTCTGGCCCTATAGGTAACACAGTAGAGTAGAAGAGTGCTCTTTTCTCAAAAGCAGAGTGTGTTTCTTGTTAGGCGAGCTAGTGTTTGTTTCCCAGTCAGAAATGGAGTTGAATCACATGCACTTTCTGGTCCTACGAGCAAGATTTGTTTTCTTGTAAGTAGAGTCACTATTGCGATCCATTTGCAACACAGTGCAAATAGCACTCGCATCTGTTCCCAGCAAGTACTGCTTATTGGACTGAAGAGAAGCTCCTCTTCTTGTCAGTTTCCGAAGCAGAGTGGAAGTAGATATGACCCTTGTGTTTAGGAAGCTAGTTCTTTTATGCTGAGCAAGCTCACTGTTCTGGCCATATATGAAACACAGTAGAGTAGAATAGTGCTCTTTTCCTAATAGCAGAGTGTATTTCTTGTAAGGCGAGCTAGTGTTTGTTTCCCAGTCAGAAATGGAGTTGAATCACATGCAGTTTCTGGTCCTACGAGCAAGAGTTGTTTTCTGGTAAGTAGAGTCACTATTGCGATCCATTTGCCACACAGTGCAAATAGCACTCGCATCAGTTCCCAGCAAGTACTGTGTATTGGACTGAAGAGAAGCTCCTGTTTTTTCAGTTTCCTAAGCAGAGTGGAAATAGATATGGCCCGTGTGTAGGAAGCACAGTTGTTTTGTTCTGAGCAAGCTCACTGTTCTGGCCCTCTAGGAAACACAGTAGAGTAGAAGAGTGCTCTTTTCTCAAAAGCAGAGTGTGTTGCTTGTAAGGCGAGCTAGTGTTTGTTTCCCAGTCAGAAATGGAGTTTAATCACATGCAGTTTCTTGTCCTACGACCAAGACCTGTTTTCCGTTAAGAAGAGTCACTATTGTGCTCCCATTGCCGTACACAGTGCAAATAGCACTCGCGTCTGTTCCCAGCAAGTACAGTGTATTGGACTGAAGAGAAACTACTGTTCTTGTCAATTTCCTAAGCAGAGTTGAAGTAGATATTGCCCATGTGTGTAAAAAGAACAGTTCTTTTGTTCTGAGCAAGCTCAATGTTCTGGCCCTATAGGAGACAGAGTAGATTAGAAGAGTGCTGTTTTCTCAAAAGCAGAGTGTGTTTCTTGGAAGGCGAGCTAGTGTTTGTTTCCCAGTCAGAAATGGAGTTGAATCACATGCAGTTTTTGTCCTACGAACAAGACTTGTTTTCTGGTAAGAAGAGTCACTAATGCGATCCATTTGCCACAGAGTGCAAATAGCACTCGCGGATGTTCCCAGCAAGAACAGTGTATTGGACTAAAGAGAAGCTCCTGTTCTTGTCAGTTTCCTAAGCAGAGTTGAAGTAGATATGGCCCGTGTGTGTAGGAAGAACAGTTCTTTTGTTCTGAGCAAACTCACTGTTCCGGCCCTATAGGAAACACAGTAGAGTAGAAGAGTGCTCTTTTCTCAATAGCAGAGTGTCTATCTTGTAAGGCGAGCTAGTGTTTGTTTCCTAGTCAGAAATGGAGTTGAATCACATGCAGTTTCTTGTCCTACGAGCAAGACTTGTTTTCTGTTAAGAAGAGTCACTATTGTGCTCTCATTGCCGTACACATTGCAAATAGCACTCGCGTCTGTTCCCAGCAAGTACAGTGTATTGGACTGAAGAGAAGCTACTATTCTTGTCAGTTTCCTAAGCAGAGTGGAAATACATATGGCCCGTGTGTGTAGGAGCACAATTCTTTTGTTCTGAGCAAGCTCCCTTTTCTGGCCCTATAGGAAACACAGTAGAGTAGAAGAGTGGTCTTTTCTCAAAAGCAGTGTGTGTTTCTTGTACTGCGAGCTAGTGTTTGTTTCCCTGTTAGAAATGGAGTTGAATCACATGCAGTTTCTGGTCCTATGAGCAAGACTTGTTTTCTGGTAAGTAGAGTCACTATTGCGATCCATTTGCCACACAGTGCAATAGCACTCGCGTCTGTTGCCAACAAGTACAGTGTATTGGACTGAAGAGAAGCTACTGTTCTTGTCAGTTTCCTAAGCAGAGTTGAAGTAGATATGGCCCGTGTGTGTAGGAAGCACAGTTCTTTTGTTCTGAGCAAGCTCACTGTTCTGGCACTATAGGAAACACAGCAGAGTAGAAGAGTGCTCTTTTCTCAAAAGCAGAGTGTGTTTCTTGGAAGGCGAGCTAGTGTTTGTTTCCCAGTCAGAAATGGAGTTGAATCACATGCAGTTTCTGTTCCTACGAGCAAGACTTATTTTCTGGTAAGAAGAGTCACTATTGCGATCCATTTGCCACACAGTGCAAATAGCACTCGCGTATGTTCCCAGCAAGTACAGTGTATTGGAATGAAGAGAAGCTCCTGTTCTTGTCAGTTTCCTAAGCAGAGTTGAAGTAGATATGGCCCGTGTGTGTAGGAAGGACAGTTCTTTTGTTCTGAGCAAGCTCACTGTTCTGGCCCTATAGGAAACACAGTATAGTAGAAGAGTGCTCTTTTCTCAAAAGCAGTGTGTGTTTCTTTTACTGCGAGCTAGTGTTTGTTTCCCTGTTAGAAATGGAGTTTAATCACATGCAGTTTCTGGTCCTACGAGCAAGACTTGTTTTCTGGTAAGAAGAGTCACTATTGCAATCCATTTGCCACACAGTGTAAATAGCACTCGCGTTTGTTGCCAGCAATACAGTGTATTGGACTGAAGAAGAGCACCTGTTCTTGTCAGTTTCCCAAGCAGAGTTGAAGTAGGTATGGCCCGTGTGTGTAGTAAGCACAGTTCTTTTGTTCTGAGCAAGCTCACTCTTCTGGCCCTATAGGAAACACAGTAGAGTAGAAGAGTGCTCTTTTCTCAATAGCAGAGTGTCTATCTTGTAAGGCGAGCTAGTGTTTGTTTCCTAGTCAGAAATGGAGTTGAATCACATGCAGTTTCTTGTCCTACGAGCAAGACTTGTTTTCTGTTAAGAAGAGTCACTATTGTGCTCCCATTGCCGTACACATTGCAAATAGCACTCGCGTCTGTTCCCAGCAAGTACAGTGTATTGGACTGAAGAGAAGCTACTATTCTTGTCAGTTTCCTAAGCAGAGTGGAAATAGATATGGCCCGTGTGTGTAGGAGCACAGTTCTTTTGTTCTGAGCAAGCTCCCTGTTCTGGCCCTATAGGAAACACAGTAGAGTAGAAGAGTGGTCTTTTCTCAAAAGCAGTGTGTGTTTCTTGTACTGCGAGCTAGTGTTTGTTTCCCTGTTAGAAATGGAGTTGAATCACATGCAGTTTCTGGTCCTACGAGCAAGACTTGTTTTCTGGTAAGAAGAGTCACTATTGCGATCCATTTGCCACACAGTGCAAATAGCACTCGCGTCTGTTGCCAACAAGTACAGTGTATTGGACTGAAGAGAAGCTACTGTTCTTGTCAGTTTCCTAAGCAGAGTTGAAGTAGATATGGCCCGTGTGTGTAGGAAGCACAGTTCTTTTGTTCTGAGCAAGCTCACTGTTCTGGCCCTATAGGAAACACAGCAGAGTAGAAGAGTGCTCTTTTCTCAAAAGCAGAGTGTGTTTCTTGGAAGGCGAGCTAGTGTTTGTTTCCCAGACAGAAATGGAGTTGAATCCCATGCATTTTCTGGTCCTACGAGCAAGAGTTGTTTTCTGGTAAGTAGAGTCACTATTGCGATCCATTTGCCACAGAGTGCAAATAGCACTCACGTCTGTTCCCAGCAAGTACAGTTTATTGGACTGAAGAGAAGCTCCTCTTCTTGTCAGTTTCCTAAGCAGAGTGGAAATAGATATGGCCCGTGTGTGTAGGAAGCACAGTTCTTTTGTTCTCAGCAAGCTCACTGTGCTGGTACTATAGGAAACACAATAGAGTAGAAGAGTGCTTTTTCTCAAAAGCAGAGTGTCTTTCTTGTAAGGCGAGCTAGTGTTTGTTTCCCTGTCAGAAATGGAGTTGAATCACATGCAGTTTCTGTTCCTACGAGCAAGACTTATTTTCTGGTAAGAAGAGTCACTATTGCGATCCATTTGCCACACAGTGCAAATAGCACTCGCGTATGTTCCCAGCAAGTACAGTGTATTGGACTGAAGAGAAGCTCCTGTTCTTGTCAGGTTCCTAAGCAGAGTTGAAGTAGATATGGCCCGTGTGTGTAGGAAGGACAGTTCTTTTGTTCTGAGCAAGCTCACTGTTCTGGCCCTATAGGAAACACAGTATAGTAGAAGAGTGCTCTTTTCTCAAAAGCAGTGTGTGTTTCTTTTACTGCGAGCTAGTGTTTGTTTCCCTGTTAGAAATGGAGTTTAATCACATGCAGTTTCTGGTCCCACGAGCAAGAGTTGTTTTCTGGTAAGAAGAGTCACTATTGCAATCCATTTGCCACACAGTGCAAATAGCACTCGCGTCTGTTGCCTACAAGTACAGTGTGTTGGTCTGAAGAGAAGATACTGTTCTTGTCAGTTTCCTAAGCAGAGTTGAAATAGATATGGCCCGTTTGTGTAGGAAGCACAGTTCTTTTGTTCTGAGCAAGCTCACTGTTCTGGCCCTATAGGAAACACAGCAGTGTAGAAGAGTGCTCTTTTCTCAGAAGCAGAGTGTTTTTCTTGGACGGCGAGCTAGTGTTTGTTTCCTAGTCAGAAATGGAGTTGAATCACATGCAGTTTCTGGTCCTACGAGCAAGACTTATTTTCTGGTAAGAAGAGTCACTATTGCGATCCATTTGCCACACAGTGTAAATAGCACTCGCGTCTGTTGCCAGCAATACAGTGTATTGGACTGAAGAAGAGCTCCTGTTCTTGTCAGTTTCCCAAGCAGAGTTGAAGTAGGTATGGCCCATGTGTGTAGTAAGCACAGTCCTTTTGTTCTGAGCAAGCTCACTGTTCTGGCCCTATAGGAAACACAGTAGAGTAGAAGAGTGCTCTTTTCTCCATAGCAGAGTGTCTATCTTGTAAGGCGAGCTAGTGTTTGTTTCCTAGTCAGAAATGGAGTTGAATCACATGCAGTTTCTGGTCCTACGAGCAAGACTTGTTTTCTGTTAAGAAGAGTCACTATTGTGCTCCCATTGCCGTACACATTGCAAATAGCACTCGCGTCTGTTCCCAGCAAGTACAGTGTATTGGACTGAAGAGAAGCTACTATTCTTGTCAGTTTCCTAAGCAGAGTGGAAATACATATGGCCCGTGTGTGTAGGAGCACAGTTCTTTTGTTCTGAGCAAGCTCCCTGTTCTGGCCCTATAGGAAACACAGTAGAGTAGAAGAGTGGTCTTTTCTCAAAAGCAGTGTGTGTTTCTTGTACTGCGAGCTAGTGTTTGTTTCCCTGTTAGAAATGGAGTTGAATCACATGCAGTTTCTGGTCCTATGAGCAAGACTTGTTTTCTGGTAAGTAGAGTCACTATTGCGATCCATTTGCCACACAGTGCAATAGCACTCGCGTCTGTTGCCAACAAGTACAGTGTATTGGACTGAAGAGAAGCTACTGTTCTTGTCAGTTTCCTAAGCAGAGTTGAAGTAGATATGGCCCGTGTGTGTAGGAAGCACAGTTCTTTTGTTCTGAGCAAGCTCACTGTTCTGGCACTATAGGAAACACAGCAGAGTAGAAGAGTGCTCTTTTCTCAAAAGCAGAGTGTGTTTCTTGGAAGGCGAGCTAGTGTTTGTTTCCCAGTCAGAAATGGAATTGAATCACATGCAGTTTCTGGTCCTACGAGCAAGAGTTGTTTTCTGTTAAGAAGAGTCACTATTGTGCTCCCATTGCCATACACAGGGCAAATAGCACTCGCTTCTGTTCCCAGCAAGTACAGTGTATTGGACTGAAGAGAAGCTACTGTTCTTTTCAATTTCCTAAGCAGAGTTGAAGTAGATATGGCCCGTGTGTGTAAAAAGAACAGTTCTTTTGTTCTGAGCAAGCTCCCTGTTCTGGCCCTATAGGAGACAGAGTAGAGTAGAAGAGTGCTCTTTTCTCAAAAGCAGAGTGTGTTTCTTGTAAGCTGAGCTAGTGTTTGTTTCCCTGTCAAACTGGAGTTGAATCACATGCACTTTCTGGTCCTACGAACAAGACTAGTTTTCTGGTAAGAAGAGTCACTAATGCGATCCATTTGCCACACAGTGCAAATAGCTCTCGCGTCTGTTCCCAGCAAGTACAGTGTACTGGACTGAAGAGAAGCTCCTGTTCTTGTCAGTTTCCTAAGCAGAGTTGAAGTAGATATGGCCCGTGTGTGTAGGAAGAACATTTCTTTTGTTCTGAGCAAGCTCACTGTTCTGGCCCTATAGGAAACACAGTAGAGTAGAAGAGTGCTCTTTTCTCAAAAGCAGAGTGTGTTTCTTGTAAGGCGAGCTAGTGTTTGTTTCCCAGTCAGAAATGGAGTTGAATCACATGCAGTTTCTTGTCCTACGAGCAAGACTTGTTTTCCGTTAAGAAGAGTCACTATTGTGCTCCCATTGCCGTACACAGTGCAAATAGCACTCGCGTTTGTTCCCAGCAAGTACAGTGTATTGGACTGAAGAGAAGCTACTGTTCTTGTCAGTTTCCTAAGCATAGTTGAAGTAGATAAGGCCCATGTGTGTAGGAAGCACAGTTTTTTTGTTCTGAGGAAGCTCACTGTTCTGGCCCTATAGGTAACACAGTAGAGTAGAAGAGTGCTCTTTTCTCAAAAGCAGAGTGTGTTTCTTGTTAGGCGAGCTAGTGTTTGTTTCCCAGTCAGAAATGGAGTTGAATCACATGCACTTTCTGGTCCTACGAGCAAGATTTGTTTTCTTGTAAGTAGAGTCACTATTGCGATCCATTTGCAACACAGTGCAAATAGCACTCGCATCTGTTCCCAGCAAGTACTGCTTATTGGACTGAAGAGAAGCTCCTCTTCTTGTCAGTTTCCGAAGCAGAGTGGAAGTAGATATGACCCTTGTGTTTAGGAAGCTAGTTCTTTTATGCTGAGCAAGCTCACTGTTCTGGCCATATATGAAACACAGTAGAGTAGAATAGTGCTCTTTTCCTAATAGCAGAGTGTATTTCTTGTAAGGCGAGCTAGTGTTTGTTTCCCAGTCAGAAATGGAGTTGAATCACATGCAGTTTCTGGTCCTACGAGCAAGAGTTGTTTTCTGGTAAGTAGAGTCACTATTGCGATCCATTTGCCACACAGTGCAAATAGCACTCGCATCAGTTCCCAGCAAGTACTGTGTATTGGACTGAAGAGAAGCTCCTGTTTTTTCAGTTTCCTAAGCAGAGTGGAAATAGATATGGCCCGTGTGTAGGAAGCACAGTTGTTTTGTTCTGAGCAAGCTCACTGTTCTGGCCCTCTAGGAAACACAGTAGAGTAGAAGAGTGCTCTTTTCTCAAAAGCAGAGTGTGTTGCTTGTAAGGCGAGCTAGTGTTTGTTTCCCAGTCAGAAATGGAGTTTAATCACATGCAGTTTCTTGTCCTACGACCAAGACCTGTTTTCCGTTAAGAAGAGTCACTATTGTGCTCCCATTGCCGTACACAGTGCAAATAGCACTCGCGTCTGTTCCCAGCAAGTACAGTGTATTGGACTGAAGAGAAACTACTGTTCTTGTCAATTTCCTAAGCAGAGTTGAAGTAGATATTGCCCATGTGTGTAAAAAGAACAGTTCTTTTGTTCTGAGCAAGCTCAATGTTCTGGCCCTATAGGAGACAGAGTAGATTAGAAGAGTGCTGTTTTCTCAAAAGCAGAGTGTGTTTCTTGGAAGGCGAGCTAGTGTTTGTTTCCCAGTCAGAAATGGAGTTGAATCACATGCAGTTTTTGTCCTACGAACAAGACTTGTTTTCTGGTAAGAAGAGTCACTAATGCGATCCATTTGCCACAGAGTGCAAATAGCACTCGCGGATGTTCCCAGCAAGAACAGTGTATTGGACTAAAGAGAAGCTCCTGTTCTTGTCAGTTTCCTAAGCAGAGTTGAAGTAGATATGGCCCGTGTGTGTAGGAAGAACAGTTCTTTTGTTCTGAGCAAACTCACTGTTCCGGCCCTATAGGAAACACAGTAGAGTAGAAGAGTGCTCTTTTCTCAATAGCAGAGTGTCTATCTTGTAAGGCGAGCTAGTGTTTGTTTCCTAGTCAGAAATGGAGTTGAATCACATGCAGTTTCTTGTCCTACGAGCAAGACTTGTTTTCTGTTAAGAAGAGTCACTATTGTGCTCTCATTGCCGTACACATTGCAAATAGCACTCGCGTCTGTTCCCAGCAAGTACAGTGTATTGGACTGAAGAGAAGCTACTATTCTTGTCAGTTTCCTAAGCAGAGTGGAAATACATATGGCCCGTGTGTGTAGGAGCACAATTCTTTTGTTCTGAGCAAGCTCCCTTTTCTGGCCCTATAGGAAACACAGTAGAGTAGAAGAGTGGTCTTTTCTCAAAAGCAGTGTGTGTTTCTTGTACTGCGAGCTAGTGTTTGTTTCCCTGTTAGAAATGGAGTTGAATCACATGCAGTTTCTGGTCCTATGAGCAAGACTTGTTTTCTGGTAAGTAGAGTCACTATTGCGATCCATTTGCCACACAGTGCAATAGCACTCGCGTCTGTTGCCAACAAGTACAGTGTATTGGACTGAAGAGAAGCTACTGTTCTTGTCAGTTTCCTAAGCAGAGTTGAAGTAGATATGGCCCGTGTGTGTAGGAAGCACAGTTCTTTTGTTCTGAGCAAGCTCACTGTTCTGGCACTATAGGAAACACAGCAGAGTAGAAGAGTGCTCTTTTCTCAAAAGCAGAGTGTGTTTCTTGGAAGGCGAGCTAGTGTTTGTTTCCCAGTCAGAAATGGAGTTGAATCACATGCAGTTTCTGTTCCTACGAGCAAGACTTATTTTCTGGTAAGAAGAGTCACTATTGCGATCCATTTGCCACACAGTGCAAATAGCACTCGCGTATGTTCCCAGCAAGTACAGTGTATTGGAATGAAGAGAAGCTCCTGTTCTTGTCAGTTTCCTAAGCAGAGTTGAAGTAGATATGGCCCGTGTGTGTAGGAAGGACAGTTCTTTTGTTCTGAGCAAGCTCACTGTTCTGGCCCTATAGGAAACACAGTATAGTAGAAGAGTGCTCTTTTCTCAAAAGCAGTGTGTGTTTCTTTTACTGCGAGCTAGTGTTTGTTTCCCTGTTAGAAATGGAGTTTAATCACATGCAGTTTCTGGTCCTACGAGCAAGACTTGTTTTCTGGTAAGAAGAGTCACTATTGCAATCCATTTGCCACACAGTGTAAATAGCACTCGCGTTTGTTGCCAGCAATACAGTGTATTGGACTGAAGAAGAGCACCTGTTCTTGTCAGTTTCCCAAGCAGAGTTGAAGTAGGTATGGCCCGTGTGTGTAGTAAGCACAGTTCTTTTGTTCTGAGCAAGCTCACTCTTCTGGCCCTATAGGAAACACAGTAGAGTAGAAGAGTGCTCTTTTCTCAATAGCAGAGTGTCTATCTTGTAAGGCGAGCTAGTGTTTGTTTCCTAGTCAGAAATGGAGTTGAATCACATGCAGTTTCTTGTCCTACGAGCAAGACTTGTTTTCTGTTAAGAAGAGTCACTATTGTGCTCCCATTGCCGTACACATTGCAAATAGCACTCGCGTCTGTTCCCAGCAAGTACAGTGTATTGGACTGAAGAGAAGCTACTATTCTTGTCAGTTTCCTAAGCAGAGTGGAAATAGATATGGCCCGTGTGTGTAGGAGCACAGTTCTTTTGTTCTGAGCAAGCTCCCTGTTCTGGCCCTATAGGAAACACAGTAGAGTAGAAGAGTGGTCTTTTCTCAAAAGCAGTGTGTGTTTCTTGTACTGCGAGCTAGTGTTTGTTTCCCTGTTAGAAATGGAGTTGAATCACATGCAGTTTCTGGTCCTACGAGCAAGACTTGTTTTCTGGTAAGAAGAGTCACTATTGCGATCCATTTGCCACACAGTGCAAATAGCACTCGCGTCTGTTGCCAACAAGTACAGTGTATTGGACTGAAGAGAAGCTACTGTTCTTGTCAGTTTCCTAAGCAGAGTTGAAGTAGATATGGCCCGTGTGTGTAGGAAGCACAGTTCTTTTGTTCTGAGCAAGCTCACTGTTCTGGCCCTATAGGAAACACAGCAGAGTAGAAGAGTGCTCTTTTCTCAAAAGCAGAGTGTGTTTCTTGGAAGGCGAGCTAGTGTTTGTTTCCCAGACAGAAATGGAGTTGAATCCCATGCATTTTCTGGTCCTACGAGCAAGAGTTGTTTTCTGGTAAGTAGAGTCACTATTGCGATCCATTTGCCACAGAGTGCAAATAGCACTCACGTCTGTTCCCAGCAAGTACAGTTTATTGGACTGAAGAGAAGCTCCTCTTCTTGTCAGTTTCCTAAGCAGAGTGGAAATAGATATGGCCCGTGTGTGTAGGAAGCACAGTTCTTTTGTTCTCAGCAAGCTCACTGTGCTGGTACTATAGGAAACACAATAGAGTAGAAGAGTGCTTTTTCTCAAAAGCAGAGTGTCTTTCTTGTAAGGCGAGCTAGTGTTTGTTTCCCTGTCAGAAATGGAGTTGAATCACATGCAGTTTCTGTTCCTACGAGCAAGACTTATTTTCTGGTAAGAAGAGTCACTATTGCGATCCATTTGCCACACAGTGCAAATAGCACTCGCGTATGTTCCCAGCAAGTACAGTGTATTGGACTGAAGAGAAGCTCCTGTTCTTGTCAGGTTCCTAAGCAGAGTTGAAGTAGATATGGCCCGTGTGTGTAGGAAGGACAGTTCTTTTGTTCTGAGCAAGCTCACTGTTCTGGCCCTATAGGAAACACAGTATAGTAGAAGAGTGCTCTTTTCTCAAAAGCAGTGTGTGTTTCTTTTACTGCGAGCTAGTGTTTGTTTCCCTGTTAGAAATGGAGTTTAATCACATGCAGTTTCTGGTCCCACGAGCAAGAGTTGTTTTCTGGTAAGAAGAGTCACTATTGCAATCCATTTGCCACACAGTGCAAATAGCACTCGCGTCTGTTGCCTACAAGTACAGTGTGTTGGTCTGAAGAGAAGATACTGTTCTTGTCAGTTTCCTAAGCAGAGTTGAAATAGATATGGCCCGTTTGTGTAGGAAGCACAGTTCTTTTGTTCTGAGCAAGCTCACTGTTCTGGCCCTATAGGAAACACAGCAGTGTAGAAGAGTGCTCTTTTCTCAGAAGCAGAGTGTTTTTCTTGGACGGCGAGCTAGTGTTTGTTTCCTAGTCAGAAATGGAGTTGAATCACATGCAGTTTCTGGTCCTACGAGCAAGACTTATTTTCTGGTAAGAAGAGTCACTATTGCGATCCATTTGCCACACAGTGTAAATAGCACTCGCGTCTGTTGCCAGCAATACAGTGTATTGGACTGAAGAAGAGCTCCTGTTCTTGTCAGTTTCCCAAGCAGAGTTGAAGTAGGTATGGCCCATGTGTGTAGTAAGCACAGTCCTTTTGTTCTGAGCAAGCTCACTGTTCTGGCCCTATAGGAAACACAGTAGAGTAGAAGAGTGCTCTTTTCTCCATAGCAGAGTGTCTATCTTGTAAGGCGAGCTAGTGTTTGTTTCCTAGTCAGAAATGGAGTTGAATCACATGCAGTTTCTGGTCCTACGAGCAAGACTTGTTTTCTGTTAAGAAGAGTCACTATTGTGCTCCCATTGCCGTACACATTGCAAATAGCACTCGCGTCTGTTCCCAGCAAGTACAGTGTATTGGACTGAAGAGAAGCTACTATTCTTGTCAGTTTCCTAAGCAGAGTGGAAATACATATGGCCCGTGTGTGTAGGAGCACAGTTCTTTTGTTCTGAGCAAGCTCCCTGTTCTGGCCCTATAGGAAACACAGTAGAGTAGAAGAGTGGTCTTTTCTCAAAAGCAGTGTGTGTTTCTTGTACTGCTAGCTAGTGTTTGTTTCCCTGTTAGAAATGGAGTTTAATCACATGCAGTTTCTGGTCCTACGAGCAAGACTTGTTTTCTGGTAAGAAGAGTCACTATTGCGATCCATTTGCCACACAGTGCAAATAGCACTCGCGTCTGTTGCCAACAAGTACAGTGTATTGGACTGAAGAGAAGCTACTGTTTTTGTCAGTTTCCTAAGCAGAGTTGAAGTAGATATGGCCCGTGTGTGTAGGAAGCACAGTTCTTTTGTTCTGAGCAAGCTCACTGTTCTGGCCCTATAGGAAACACAGCAGAGTAGAAGAGTGCTCTTTTCTCAAAAGCAGAGTGTGTTTCTTGGAAGGCGAGCTAGTGTTTGTTTCCCAGTCAGAAATGGAGTTGAATCACATGCAGTTTCTGGTCCTACGAGCAAGAGTTGTTTTCTGGTAAGTAGAGTCACTATTGCGATCCATTTGCCACAGAGTGCAAATAGCACTCACGTCTGTTCCCAGCAAGTACAGTTTATTGGACTGAAGAGATTCTCCTCTTCTTGTCAGTTTCCTAAGCAGAGTGGAAATAGATATGGCCCGTGTGTGTAGGAAGCACAGTTCTTTTGTTCTCAGCAAGCTCACTGTGCTGGTACTATAGGAAACACAATAGAGTAGAAGAGTGCTTTTTCTCAAAATCAGAGTGTCTTTCTTGTAAGGTGAGCTAGTGTTTGTTTCCCTGTCAGAAATGGAGTTGAATCACATGCAGTTTCTGGTCCCACGAGCAAGAGTTGTTTTCTGGTAAGAAGAGTCACTATTGCGATCCATTTGCCACACAGTGCAAATAGCACTCGCGTATGTTCCCAGCAAGTACAGTGTATTGGACTGAAGAGAAGCTCCTCTTATTGTCAGTTTCCTAAGCAGAGTTTAAGTAGATATGGCCCGTGTGTGTAGGAAGCACAGTTCTTTTGTTCTGAGCAAGCTCACTGTTCTGGCCCTATAGGAAAAACAGCAGTGTAGAAGAGTGCTCTTTTCTAGAAGCAGAGTGTTTTTCTTGGACGGCGAGCTAGTGTTTGTTTCCCAGTCAGAAATGGAGTTGAATCACATGCAGTTTCTGGTCCTACGAGCAAGACTTATTTTCTGGTAAGAAGAGTCACTATTGCGATCCATTTGCCACACAGTGTAAATAGCACTCGCGTCTGTTGCCAGCAATACAGTGTATTGGACTGAAGAAGAGCTCCTGTTCTTGTCAGTTTCCTAAGCAGAGTTGAAGTAGGTATGGCCCGTGTGTGTAGTAAGCACAGTTCTTTTGTTCTGAGCAAGCTCACTGTTCTGGCCATATAGGAAACACATTAGAGTATAAGAGTGCTCTTTTCTCAATAGCAGAGTGTGTTTCTTTTAAGGCGAGCTAGTGTTTGTTTCCCATTCAGAAATGGAGTTGAATCACATGCAGTTTCTGGTCCTACGAGCAAGAGTTGTTTTCTGGATGGAAGAGTCACTCTTGCGATCCCGTTGCCATACACAGTGCAAGTAGCACACGCATCTGTTTCCAGCAAGTACAGTGTATTGGACTGAAGAGTAGCTACTGTTCTTGTCAGTTTCCTAAGCAGAGTTGAAGTAGATATGGCCCGTGTGTGTAGGAAGCACAGTTCTTTGTTCTGAGGAAGCTCCCTGTTCTGGCCCTTTAGGAAACACAGTAGAGTAGAAGAGTGCTCTTTTTTCAAAAGCAGTGTGTGTTTCTTGTACTGCGAGCTAGTGTTTGTTTCCCTATTAGAAATGGAGTTTAGTCACATGCAGTTTCTGGTCCTACGAGCAAGACTTGTTTTCTGGTAAGAAGAGTCACTATTGCAATCCATTTGCCACACAATGCAAATAGCACTCGCGTCTGTTGCCAACAAGTACAGTGTATTGGACTGAAGAGAAGCTACTGTTCTTTTCAGTTTCCTAAGCAGAGTTGAAATAGATATGGCCCGGGTGTGTAGGAAGCACAGTTCTTTTGTTCTGAGCAAGCTCACTGTTCTGGCCCTATAGGAAACACAGCAGAGTAGAAGAGTGCTCTTTTCTCAAAAGCAGAGTGTGTTTCTTGGAAGGCGAGCTAGTGTTTGTTTCCCAGTCAGAAATGGAGTTGAATCACATGCAGTTTCTGGTCCTACGAGCAAGAGTTGTTTTCTGGTAAGTAGAGTCACTATTGCAATCCATTTGCCACAGAGTGCAAATAGCACTCACGTCTGTTCCCAGCAAGTACAGTTTATTGGACTGAAGAGAAATTCCTCTTCTTGTCAGTTTCCTAAGCAGAGTGGAAATACATATGGCCCTTGTGTGTAGGAAGCACAGTTCTTTTGTTCTCAGCAAGTTCACTGTGCTGTTACTATAGGAAACACAAGAGAGTAGAAGAGTGCTTTTTCTCAAAAGCAGAGTGTGTTTCTTGTAAGGCGAGCTAGTGTTTGTTTCCCTGTCAGAAATGGAGTTGAATCACATGCAGTTTTTGGTCCTATGAGCAAGACTTATTTTCTGGTAAGAAGAGTCACTATTGCGATCCATTTGCCACACAGTGTAAATAGCACTCGCGTCTGTTGCCAGCAATACAGTGTATTGGACTGAAGAAGAGCTCCTGTTCTTGTCAGTTTCCTAAGCAGAGTTGAAGTAGGTATGGCCCGTGTGTGTATTAAGCACAGTTCTTTTGTTCTGAGCAAGCTCACTGTTCTGGCCCTATAGGAAACACAGCAGAGTAGAAGAGTGCTCTTTTCTCAAAAGCAGAGTGTGTTTCTTGGAAGGCGAGCAAGTGTTTGTTTCCCAGTCAGAAATGGAGTTGAATCACATGCAGTTTCTGGTCCTACGAACAAGAGTTTTTTTCTGGTAAGAAGAGTCTCTATTGCGTTCTAATTGCCATACACAGTGCAAGTAGCACTCACATCTGTTCCCAGCAAGTACAGTGTATTGGAATGAAGAGAAGCTACTGTTCTTCTCAGTTTCCTAAGCAGAGTGAAGTAGATATGGCCCATGTGTTTAGGAAGCACAGTTCTTTTGTTCTGAGCAAACTCACTGTTCTGGCCCTATAGGAAACACAGTAGAGTAGAAGAGTGCTCTTTTCTCAAAATCAGAGTGTCTTTCTTGTAAGGCGAGCTAGTGTTTGTTTCCTTGTCAGAAATGGAGTTGAATCACATGCAGTTTCTTGTCCTATGAGCAAGACTTGTTTTCTGTTAAGAAGAGTCACTATTGTGCTCCCATTGCTGTGCACAGTGCAAATAGCACTTGCGTCTGTTCACAGCAAGTACAGTGTATTGGACTGAAGAGAAGCTACTATTCTTGTCAGTTTCCTAAGCAGAGTGGAAATAGATATGGCCCGTGTGTGTAGGAGCACAGTTCTTTTGTTCTGAGCAAGCTCCCTGTTCTGGCCCTATAGGAAACACAGTAGAGTAGAAGAGTGGTCTTTTCTCAAAAGCAGTGTGTGTTTCTTGTACTGCGAGCTAGTGTTTGTTTCCCTGTTAGAAATGGAGTTTAATCACATGCAGTTTCTGGTCCTATGAGCAAGACTTGTTTTCTGGTAAGAAGAGTCACTATTGCGATCCATTTGCCACACAGTGCAAATAGCACTCGCGTCTGTTGCCAACAAGTACAGTGTATTGGACTGAAGAGAAGCTACTGTTCTTGTCAGTTTCCTAAGCAGAGTTGAAGTAGATATGGCCCGTGTGTGTAGGAAGCACAGTTCTTTTGTTCTTTGCAAGCTCACTGTTCTGGCCCTATAGGAAACACAGCAGAGTAGAAGAGTGCTCTTTTCTCAAAAGCAGAGTGTGTTTCTTGGAAAGCGAGCTAGTGTTTGTTTCCCAGTCAGAAATGGAGTTGAATCACATGCAGTTTCTTGTCCTATGAGCAAGAGTTGTTTTCTGTTAAGAAGAGTCACTATTGTGCTCCCATTGCCATACACAGTGCAAATAGCACTCGCGTCTGTTCCCAGCAAGTACAGTGTATTGGACTGAAGAGAAGCTACTGTTCTTGTCAATTTCCTAAGCAGAGTTGAAGTAGATATGGCCCGTGTGTGTAAAAAGAACAGTTCTTTTGTTCTGACAAAGCTTACTGTTCTGGCCCTATGGCAGACAGAGTAGAGTAGAAGAGTGCTCTTTTCTCAAAAGCAGAGTGTGTTTCTTGTAAGGCGAGCTAGTGTTTGTTTCCCTGTCAAACTGGAATTGAATCACATGCACTTTCTGGTCCTACGAACAAGACTAGTTTTCTGGTAAGAAGAGTCACTAATGCGATCCATTTGCCACACAGTGCAAATAGCTCTCGTGTCTGTTCCCAGCAAGTACAGTGTACTGGACTAAAGAGAAGCTCCTGTTCTTGTCAGTTTCCTAAGCAGAGTTGAAGTAGATATGGCCCGTGTGTGTAGGAAGAACATTTCTTTTGTTCTGAGCAAGCTCACTGTTCTGGCCCTCTAGGAAACACAGTAGAGTAGAAGAGTGCTCTTTTCTCAGAGCAGAGTGTGTTTCTTGTAAGGCGAGCTAGTGTTTGTTTCCCAGTCAGAAATGGAGTTGAATCCCATGCAGTTTCTGGTCCTACGAGCAAGAGTTGTTTTCTGGTAAGAAGAGTCACTATTCCGATCCATTTGCCACACAGTGCAAATAGCACTCGCGTCTGTTCCCAGAAAGTACAGTATATTGGACTGAAGAGAAGCTCCTCTTCTTGTCAGTTTCCTAAGCAGAGTTGAAATAGATATGCCACATGTGTGTAGGAAGCACAGTTCTTTTGTTCTGAGCAAGCTCACTGTTCTGGCCCTATAGGAAACACAGGAGAGTAGAAGAGTGCTGTTTTCTCAAAAGCAGAGTGTGTTTCTTGCAAGGCGAGCTAGCGTTTCTTTCCCAGTCCTAAAGGAGTTGAAACCCATGCAGTTTCTGGTCCTACGAGCAAGAGTTGTTTTCTGCTAAGAAGAGACACTATTGCGCTCCCATTGCCATACACAGTGCAAATAGCACTCGCGTCTGTTCCCAGCAAGTACAGTGTATTGGACTGAAGAGAAGCTACTGTTCTTGTCAGTTTCTTAAGCAGAGTTGAACTAGATATGCCCCGTGTGTGTAGATATGCCACAGTTCTTTTGTTCTGAGCCAGCTCATTGTTCTGGCCCTATAGGAAACACAGGAGAGTAGAAGAGTGCTGTTTTCTCATAAGCAGAGTGTATTTCTTGTAAGGTGAGCTAGCATTTGTTTCCCAGTCGTAAATGGAGTTGAATCCCATGCAGTTTCTGGTCCTATGAGCAAGAGTTGTTTTCTGCTAAGAAGAGTCACTACTGTGCTCCCCTTGCCATACACAGTGCAAATAGCACTCGCGTCTGTTCCCTGCAA
This sequence comes from Peromyscus eremicus, assembly GCF_949786415.1. Taxonomy (NCBI): domain Eukaryota; kingdom Metazoa; phylum Chordata; class Mammalia; order Rodentia; family Cricetidae; genus Peromyscus; species Peromyscus eremicus. The sequence continues at coordinate 92,379 of NW_026735458.1, read as the reverse complement.
GTACAGTGTATTGGACTGAAGAGAAGCTACTGTTCTTGTCAGTTTCCTAAGCAGAGTTGAACTAGATATGCCCCGTGTGTTTAGGAAGCACAGTTCTTTTGTTCTGAGCAAGCTCACTGCTCTGGCCCTATAGGAAACACAGGAGAGTAGAAGAGTGCTTTTTTCTCAAAAGCAGAGTGTGTTTCTTGCAAGGCGAGCTAGCGTTTGTTTCCCAGTCATAAACGGAGTTGAATCCCATGCAGTTTCTGGTCCTATGAGCAAGAGTTGTTTTCTGCTAAGAAGAGTCACTATTGCGCTCCCATTGCCATACACAGTGCAAATAGCACTCGCGTCTGTTCCCAGCAAGTACAGTGTATTGGACTGAAGAGAAGCTACTGTTCTTGTCAGTTTCCTAAGCAGAGTTGAACTAGATATGCCCCATGTGTGTAGGAAGCACAGTTCTTTTGTTCTGAGCAAGCTCACTGTTCTGGCCCTATAGGAAACACAGGAGAGTAGAAGAGTACTGTTTTCTCATAAGCAGAGTGTATTTCTTGTAAGGCGAGCTAGCATTTTTTTCCCAGTTGTACATGGAGTTGAATCACATGCAGTTTCTGGTCCTATGAGTAAGAGTTGTTTTCTGCTAAGAAGAGTCACTACTGTGCTCCCATAGCCATACACAGTGCTAATAGCACTCGCGTCTGTTCCCTAAAGTACAGTGTATTGGACTGAAGAGAAGCTACTGTTCTTGTCAGTTTCCTAAGCAGAGTTGAACTAGATATGCCCCGTGTGTGTAGGAAGCACAGTTCTTTTGTTCTGAGCAAGCTCACTGTTCTGGCCCTATAGGAAACACAGGAGAGTAGAAGAGTGCTGTTTTCTCAAAAGCAGAGTGTGTTTCTTGCAAGGCGAGCTAGTGTTTGTTTCCCAGTCCTAAACGGAGTTGAATCCCATGCAGTTTCTGGTCCTACGAGCAAGAGTTGTTTTCTGCTAAGAAGAGTCACTATTGAGCTCCCATTGCCATACACAGTGCAAATAGCACTCGCGTCTGTTCCCAGCAAGTACAGTGTATTGGACTGAAGAGAAGCTACTGTTCTTGTCAGTTTCCTAAGCAGAGTTGAACTAGATATGCCCCATGTGTGTAGAAAGCACAGTTCTTTTGTTCTGAGCAAGCTCACTGTTCTGGCCTTATAGGAAACAAAGGAGAGTAGAAGAGTGCTGTTTTCTCATAAGCAGAGTGTATTTCTTGTAAGGCAAGCTACCGTTTGTTTCCCAGTCGTAAATGGAGTTGAATCACATGCAGTTTCTGGTCCTATGAGCAAGAGTTGTTTTCTGCTAAGAAGAGTCACTACTGTGCTCCCATTGCCATACTCAGTGGAAATAGCACTCGTGCCTGTTCCCTGCAAGTACAGTGTATTGGACTGAAGAGAAGCTACTGTTCTTGTCAGTTTCCTAAGCAGAGTTGAACTAGATATGCACCGTGTGTGTAGGAAGCACAGTTCTTTTGTTCTGAGCAAGCTCACTGTTCTGGCCCTATAGGAAACACAGGAGAGTAGAAGAGTGCTGTTTTCTCAAAAGCAGAGTGTGTTTCTTGTAAGGCGAGCTAGCATTTGTTTCCCAGTCCTAAACGGAGTTGAATCCCATGCAGTTTCTGGTCATACGAGCAAGAGTTGTTTTCTGCTAAGAAGAGTCACTATTGAGCTCCCATTGCCATACACAGTGCAAATAGCAGTCGCGTCTGTTCCAAGCAAGTACAGTGTATTGGACTGAAGAGAAGCTACTGTTCTTGTCAGTTTCCTAAGCAGAGTTGAACTAGATATGCCCCGTGTGTGTAGGAAGCACAGTTCTTTTGTTCTGAGCAAGCTCACTGTTCTGGCCCTATAGGAAACACAGGAGAGTAGAAGAGTGCTGTTTTCTCATAAGCAGAGTGTATTTCTTGTAAGGCAAGCTAGCATTTGTTTCCCAGTCGTACATGGAGTTGAATCACATGCAGTTTCTGGTCCTATGAGCAAGAGTTTTTTGCTGCTAAGAAGAGTCACTACTGTGCTCCCATTGCCATACACAGTGCTAATGGCACTCGCGTCTGTTCCCTGCAAGTACAGTGTATTGGACTGAAGAGAAGCTACTGTTCTTGTCAGTTTCCTAAGCAGAGTTGAACTAGATATGCCTCGTGTGTGTAGGAAGCACAGTTCTTTTGTTCTGAGCAAGGTAACTGTTCTGGCCCTAAAGGAAACACAGGAGAGAAGAAGAGTGCTGTTTTCTCAAAAGCAGATTGTGTTTCTTGTAAGGCGAGCTAGCGTTTGTTTCCCAGTCCTAAACGGAGTTGAATCCCATGCAGTTTCTGGTCCTACTAGCAAGAGGTGCTTTCTGCAAAGAAGAGTCACTATTGTGCTACCATTGCCATACAAAGTGCAAATAGCACTCGCGTCTGTTCCCAGCAAGTACAGTGTATTGGACTGAAGAGAAGCTACTGTTCTTGTCAGTTTCCTAAGCAGAGTTGAACTAGATATACCCCGTGTGTGTAGGAAGCACAGTTCTTTTGTTCTGAGCAAGCTCACTGTTCTGGCCCTATAGGAAACACAGGAGAGTAGAAGAGTGCTGTTTTCTCAAAAGCAGAGTGTGTTTCTTGCAAGGCGAGCTACTGTTTGTTTCCCAGTCCTAAACGGAGTTGAATCCCATGCAGTTTCTGGTCCTACGAGCAAGTGTTGCTTTCTGCTAAGAAGAGTCACTATTGCGCGCTCCCATTGCCATACACAGTGCAAATAGTACTCGCGTCTGTTCCCAGCAAGTACAGTGTATTGGACTGAAAAGAAGCTACTGTTCTTGTCAGTTTCCTAAGCAGAGTTGAACTAGATATGCCCCGTGTGTTTAGGAAGCACAGTTCTTTTGTTCTGAGCAAGCTCAATGTTCTGGCCCTATAGGAAACACAGGAGAGTAGAAGAGTGCTGTTTTCTCAAAAGCAGAGTGTGTTTCTTGCAAGGCGAGCTAGCGTTTCTTTCCCAGTCCTAAACGGAGTTGAATCCCATGCAGTTTCTGCTCCTACTAGCAAGAGTTGTTTTCTGCTAAGAAGAGTCACTATTGCGCTCCCATTGCCATACACAGTACAAATAGCACTCGCGTCTGTTCCCAGCAAGTACAGTGTATTGGACTGAAGAGAAGCTACTGTTCTTGTCAGTTTCCTAAGCAGAGTTGAACTAGATATGCCACATGTGTGTAGGAAGCACAGTTCTTTTGTTCTGAGCAAGCTCACTGTTCTGGCCCTATAGGAAACACAGGAGAGTAGAAGAGTACTGTTTTCTCATAAGCAGAGTGTATTTCTTGTAAGGCGAGCTAGCATTTTTTTCCCAGTTGTACATGGAGTTGAATCACATGCAGTTTCTGGTCCTATGAGTAAGAGTTGTTTTCTGCTAAGAAGAGTCACTACTGTGCTCCCATAGCCATACACAGTGCTAATAGCACTCGCATCTGTTCCCTAAAGTACAGTGTATTGGACTGAAGAGAAGCTACTGTTCTTGTCAGTTTCCTAAGCAGAGTTGAACTAGATATGCCCCGTGTGTGTAGGAAGCAGAGTTCTTTGTTCTGAGCAAGCTCACTGTTCTGGCCCTATAGGAAACACAGGAGAGTAGTAGAGTGCTGTTTTCTCAAAAGCAGAGTGTTTTTCTTGTAAGGCGAGCTAGTGTTTGTTTCCCAGTCCTAAACGGAGTTGAATCCCATGCAGTTTCTGGTCCTACTAGCAAGAGTTGTTTTCTGCTAAGAAGAGTCACTATTGCGCTCCCATTGCCATACACAGTGCAAATAGCACTTGCGTCTGTTGCCAGCAAGTTCAGTGTATTGGACTGAAAAGAAGCTACTGTTCTTGTCAGTTTCCTAAGCAGAGTTGAACTAGATATGCCCCGTGTGTTTAGGAAGCACAGTTCTTTTGTTCTGAGCAAGCTCAATGTTCTGGCCCTATAGGAAACACAGGAGAGTAGAAGAGTGCTGTTTTCTCAAAAGCAGAGTGTGTTTCTTGCAAGGCGAGCTAGCGTTTCTTTCCCAGTCCTAAACGGAGTTGAATCCCATGCAGTTTCTGCTCCTACTAGCAAGAGTTGTTTTCTGCTAAGAAGAGTCACTATTGCGCTCCCATTGCCATACACAGTGCAAATAGCACTCGCGTCTGTTCCCAGCAAGTACAGTGTATTGGACTGAAGAGAAGCTGCTGTTCTTGTCAGTTTCCTAAGCAGAGTTGAACTAGATATGCCACATGTGTGTAGGAAGCACAGTTCTTTTGTTCTGAGCAAGCTCACTGTTCTGGCCCTATAGGAAACACAGGAGAGTAGAAGAGTACTGTTTTCTCATAAGCAGAGTGTATTTCTTGTAAGGCGAGCTAGCATTTTTTTCCCAGTTGTACATGGAGTTGAATCACATGCAGTTTCTGGTCCTATGAGTAAGAGTTGTTTTCTGCTAAGAAGAGTCACTACTGTGCTCCCATAGCCATACACAGTGCTAATAGCACTCGCATCTGTTCCCTAAAGTACAGTGTATTGGACTGAAGAGAAGCTACTGTTCTTGTCAGTTTCCTAAGCAGAGTTGAACTAGATATGCCCCGTGTGTGTAGGAAGCAGAGTTCTTTGTTCTGAGCAAGCTCACTGTTCTGGCCCTATAGGAAACACAGGAGAGTAGTAGAGTGCTGTTTTCTCAAAAGCAGAGTGTTTTTCTTGTAAGGCGAGCTAGTGTTTGTTTCCCAGTCCTAAACGGAGTTGAATCCCATGCAGTTTCTGGTCCTACTAGCAAGAGTTGTTTTCTGCTAAGAAGAGTCACTATTGCGCTCCCATTGCCATACACAGTGCAAATAGCACTCGCATCTGTTCCCAGCAAGTACAGTGTATTGGACTGAAGAGAAGCTACTGTTCTTGTCAGTTTCCTAAGCAGAGTTGAACTAGATATGCCCCGTGTGTGTAGGAAGCACAGTTCTTTTGTTCTGAGCAAGCTCACTGTTCTTGCCCTATAGGAAACACAGGAGAGTAGTAGAGTGCTGTTTTCTCAAAAGCAGAGGGTGTTTCTTGCAAGGCGAGCTAGCGTTTGTTTCCCAGTCCTAAACGGAGTTGAATAGCATGAAGTTTCTGGTCTTATGAGCAAGAGTTGTTTTCTGCTAAGAAGAGTCACTATTGCGCTCCTGTTGCCATACACAGTACAAATAGCACTCGCATCTGTTCCCAGCAAGTACAGTGTATTGGAGTGAAGAGAAGCTACTGTTCTTGTCAGTTTCCTAAGCGGAGTTGAACTAGATATGCCCCATGTGTGTAGGAAGCACAGTTCTTTTGTTCTGAGCAAGCTCACTGTTCTGGCCCTATATAAAACACAGGAGAGTAGAAGAGTGCTGTTTTCTCAAAAGCAGATTGTGTTTCTTGCAAGGCGAGCTAGCGTTTGTTTCACAGTCCTAAACGGAGTTGAATCCCATGCAGTTTCTGCTCCTACTAGCAAGAGTTGTTTTCTGCAAAGAAGAGTCACTATTGCGCTCCCATTGCCTTACACAGTGCAAATAGCACTCGCGTCTGTTCCCAGCAAGTACAGTGTATTGGACTGAAGAGAAGCTACTGTTCTTGTCAGTTTCTTAAGCAGAGTTGAACTAGATATGCCCCGTGTGTGTAGGAAGCACAGTTCTTTTGTTCTGAGCAAGCTCATTTTTCTGGCCCTATAGGAAACACAGGAGAGTAGAAGAGTGCTGTTTTCTCATAAGCAGAGTGTATTTCTTGTAAGGCGAGCTAGCATTTGTTTCCCAGTCGTAAATGGAGTTGAATCCCATGCAGTTTCTGATCCTATGAGCAAGAGTTGTTTTCTACTAAGAAGAGTCACTACTGTGCTCCCATTGCCATACACAGTGCAAATAGCACTCGCGTCTGTTCCCTGCAAGTACAGTGTATTGGACTGAAGAGAAGCTACTGTTCTTGTCAGTTTCCTAAGCAGAGTTGAACTAGATATGCCCTGTGTGTTTAGGAAGCACAGTTCTTTTGTTCTGAGCAAGCTCACTGTTCTGGCCCTATAGGAAACACAGGAGAGTAGAAGAGTGCTGTTTTCTCAAAAGCAGAGTGTGTTTCTTGCAAGGCGAGCTAGTGTTTGTTTCGCAGTCCTAAATGCAGTTGAATCCCATGCAGTTTCTGGTCCTACGAGCAAGAGTTGTTTTCTGCTAAGAAGAGTCACTAATGTGCTCCCATAGCCATACACAGTGCTAATAGCACTCGCGTCTGTTCCCTAAAGTACAGTGTATTGGACTGAAGAGAAGCTACTGTTCTTGTCAGTTTCCTAAGCAGAGTTGAACTAGATATGCACCGTGTGTTTAGGAAGCACAGTTCTTTTGTTCTGAGCAAGCTCACTGTTCTGGCCCTATAGGAAACACAGGAGAGTAGAAGAGTGCTGTTTTCTCAAAAGCAGAGTGTGTTTCTTGCAAGGCGAGCTAGCGTTTGTTTCCCAATCCTAAACGGAGTTGAATCCCATGCAGTTTCTGGTCCTATGAGCAAGAGTTGTTTTCTGCTAAGAAGAGTCACTATTGCGCTCCCATTGCCATACACAGTGCAAATAGCACTCGCGTCTGTTCCCAGCAAGTACAGTGTATTGGACTGAAGAGAAGCTACTGTTCTTGTCAGTTTCCTAAGCAGAGTTGAACTAGATATGCCACATGTGTGTAGGAAGCACAGTTCTTTTGTTCTGAGCAAGCTCACTGTTCTGGCCCTATAGGAAACACAGGAGAGTAGAAGAGTACTGTTTTCTCATAAGCAGAGTGTATTTCTTGTAAGGCGAGCTAGCATTTGTTTCCCAGTTGTACATGGAGTTGAATCACATGCAGTTTCTGGTCCTATGAGTAAGAGTTGTTTTCTGCTAAGAAGAGTCACTACTGTGCTCCCATAGCCATTCACAGTGCTAATAGCACTCGCGTCTGTTCCCTAAAGTACAGTGTATTGGACTGAAGAGAAGCTACTGTTCTTGTCAGTTTCCTAAGCAGAGTTGAACTAGATATGCCCCGTGTGTGTAGGAAGCACAGTTCTTTTGTTCTGAGCAAGCTCACTGTTCTGGCCCTATAGGAAACACAGGAGAGTAGAAGAGTGCTGTTTTCTCAAAAGCAGAGTGTGTTTCTTGCAAGGCGAGCTAGCGTTTGTTTCCCAGTCCTAAACGGAGTTGAATCCCATGCAGTTTCTGGTCCTACGAGCAAGAATTGTTTTTTGCTAAGAAGAGTCACTATTGCGCTCCCATTGCCATACACAGTGCAAATAGCACTTGCGTCTGTTGCCAGCAAGTACAGTGTATTGGACTGAAGAGAAGCTGCTGTTCTTGTCAGTTTCCTAAGCAGAGTTGAACTAGATATGCCCCATGTGTGTAGGAAGCACAGTTCTTTTGTTCTGAGCAAGCTCACTGTTCTGGCCCTATAGGAAACACAGGAGAGTAGAAGAGTGCTGTTTTCTCAAAAGCAGAGTGTGTTTCTTGCAAGGCGAGCTAGTGTTTGTTTCCCAGTCCTAATCGGAGTTGAATCCCATGCAGTTTCTGATCCTACGAGCAAGAGTTGTTTTCTGCTAAGAAGAGTCACTACTGTGCTCCCATTGCCATACACAGTGCAAATAGCACTCGCGTCTGTTCCCTGCAAGTACAGTGTATTGGACTGAAGAGAAGCTACTGTTCTTGTCAGTTTCCTAAGCAGAGTTGAACTAGATATGCCCCGTGTGTGTAGGAAGCACAGTTCTTTTGTTCTGAGCAAGCTCACTGTTCTGGCCCTATAGGAAACACAGGAGAGTAGAAGAGTGCTGTTTTCTCAAAAGCAGAGTGTGTTTCTTGCAAGGCGAGCTAGTGTTTGTTTCGCAGTCCTAAATGCAGTTGAATCCCATGCAGTTTCTGGTCCTACGAGCAAGAGTTGTTTTCTGCAAAGAAGAGTCACTATTGCCCTCATATTGCCATACACAATGCAAATAGCACTCGCGTCTGTTCCCAGCAAGTACAGTGTATTGGACTGAAGAGAAGCTACTGTTCTTGTCAGTTTCCTAAGCAGAGTTGAACTAGATATGCCCCGTGTGTGTAGGAAGCACAGTTCTTTTGTTCTGAGCAAGCTCACTGTTCTGGCCCTATAGGAAACACAGGAGAGTAGAAGAGTGCTGTTTTCTCAAAAGCAGAGTGTGATTCTTGCAAGGCGAGCTAGCGTTTGTTTCCCAGTCCTAAACGGAGTTGAATCCCATGCAGTTTCTGGTCCTACGAGCAAGAGTTGTTTTCTGCTAAGAAGAGTCACTATTGCGCTCCCATTGCCATACACAGTGCAAATAGCACTCGCGTCTGTTCCCAGCAAGTACAGTGTATTGGACTGAAGAGAAGCTACTGTTCTTGTCAGTTTCCTAAGCAGAGTTGAACTAGATATGCCCCGTGTGTGTAGGAAGCACAGTTCTTATGTTCTGAGCAAGCTCACTGTTCTGGCCCTATATAAAACACAGGAGAGTACAAGAGTGCTGTTTTCTCATAAGCAGAGTGTGTTTCTTGCAAGGCGAGCTAGCGTTTGTTTCCCAGTCCTAAACGGAGTTGAATCCCATGCAGTTTCTGGTCCTACGAGCAAGAGTTGTTTTCTGCTAAGAAGAGTCACTATTGAGGTCCCATTGCCATACACAGTGCAAATAGCACTCGCATCTGTTCCCAGCAAGTACAGTGTATTGGACTGAAGAGAAGCTACTGTTCTTGTCAGTTTCCTAAGCAGAGTTGAACTAGATATGCCCTGTGTGTGAAGGAAGCACAGTTCTTATGTTCTGAGCAAGCTCACTGTTCTGGCCCTATATAAAACACAGGAGAGTAGAAGAGTGCTGTTTTCTCAAAAGCAGAGTGTGTTTCTTGCAAGGCGAGCTAGCGTTTGTTTCCCAGTCCTAAACGGAGTTGAATCCCATGCAGTTTCTGCTCCTACTAGCAAGAGTTGTTTTCTGCTAAGAAGAGTCACTATTGAGGTCCCATTGCCATACACAGTGCAAATAGCACTCGCGTCTGTTCCCAGCAAGTACAGTGTATTGGACTGAAGAGAAGCTACTGTTCTTGTCAGTTTCCTAAGCAGAGTTGAACTAGATATGCCCCGTGTGTGTAGGAAGCACAGTTCTTATGTTCTGAGCAAGCTCACTGTTCTGGCCCTATAGGAAACACAGGAGAGTAGAAAAGTGCTGTTTTCTCAAAAGCAGAGTGTTTTTCTTGCAAGGCGAGCTAGCGTTTGTTTCCCAGTCCTAAACGGAGTTGAATCCCATGCAGTTTCTGCTCCTACTAGCAAGAGTTGGTTTCTGCTAAGAAGAGTCACTATTGCACTCCCATTGCCATACACAATGCAAATAGCACTCGCGTCTGTTCCCAGCAAGTACAGTGTATTGGACTGAAGAGAAGCTACTGTTCTTGTCAGTTTCCTAAGCAGAGTTGAACTAGATATGCCCCGTGTGTGTAGGAAGCACAGTTCTTTTGTTCTGAGCAAGCTCACTGTTCTGGCCCTATAGGAAACACAGGAGAGTAGAGGAGTGCTGTTTTCTCAAAAGCAGAGTGTGTTTCTTGCAAGGCGAGCTAGCGTTTTTTTCCCAGTCCTAAACGGAGTTGAATCCCATGCAGTTTCTGATCCTACGAGCAAGAGTTGTTTTCTGCTAAGAAGAGTCACTATTGCGCTCCCATTGCCATACACAGTGCAAATAGCACTCGCGTCTGTTCCCAGCAAGTACAGTGTATTGGACTGAAGAGAAGCTGCTGTTCTTGTCAGTTTCCTAAGCAGAGTTGAACTAGATATGCCCCGTGTGTGTAGGAAGCACAGTTCTTATGTTCTGAGCAAGCTCACTCTTCTGGCCCTATAGGAAACACAGGAGAGTAGAAGAGTGCTGTTTTCTCAAAAGCAGAGTGTGTTTCTTGCAAGGCGAGCTAGCGTTTGTTTCCCAGTCCTAAACGGAGTTGAATCCCATGCAGTTTCTATTCCTACGAGCAAGAGTTGTTTTCTGCTAAGAAGAGTCACTATTGAGGTCCCATTGCCATACACAATGCAAATAGCACTCCCGTCTGTTCCCAGCAAGTACAGTGTATTGGACTGAAGAGAAGCTACTGTTCTTGTCAGTTTCCTAAGCAGAGTTGAACTAGATATGCCCCGTTGAGTGTAGGAAGCACAGTTCTTTTGTTATGAGCAAGCTCAATGTTCTGGCCCTATAGGAAACACAGGAGAGTAGAAGAGTGCTGTTTTCTCAAAAGCAGAGTGTGTTTCTTGCAAGGCGAGCTAGCGTTTGTTTCCCAGTCCTAAACGGAGTTGAATCCCATGCAGTTTCTGGTCCTACGAGCAAGAGTTGTTTTCTGCTAAGAAGAGTCACTTTTGCGCTCCCATTGCCATACACAGTGCAAATAGCACTTGCGTCTGTTCCCAGCAAGTACAGTGTATTGGACTGAAGAGAAGCTACTGTTCTTCTCAGTTTCCTAAGCAGAGTTGAACTAGATATGCCCCGTGTGTGTAGGAAGCACAGTTCTTTTGTTCTGAGCAAGCTCAATGTTCTGGCCCTATAGGAAACACAGGAGAGTAGTAGAGCGCTGTTTTCTCAAAAGCAGAGTGTGTTTCTTGCAAGGCGAGCTAGCGTTTGTTTCCCAGTCCTAAACGGAGTTGAATCCCATGCAGTTTCTGGTCCTACGAGCAAGAGTTGTTTTCTGCTAAGAAGAGTCACTATTGCGCTCCCATTGCCATACACAGTGCAAATAGCACTCGCGTCTGTTCCCAGCAAGTACAGTGTATTGGACTGAAGAGAAGCTGCTATTCTGGTCAGTTTTTTAAGCAGAGTTGAACTAGATATGCCCCGTGTGTTTAGGAAGCACAGTTCTTTTGTTCTGAGCAAGCTCAATGTTCTGGCCCTATAGGAAACACAGGAGAGTAGAAGAGAGCTGTTTTCTCAAAAGCAGAGTGTGTTTCTTGTAACGCGAGCTAGCGTTTGTTTCCCAGTCCTAAATGGAGTTGAATCCCATGCAGTTTCTGCTCCTACTAGCAAGAGTTGTTTTCTGCAAAGAAGAGTCACTATTGCCCTCATATTGCCATACACAATGCAAATAGCACTCGCGTCTGTTCCCAGCAAGTACAGTGTATTGGACTGAAGAGAAGCTACTGTTCTTGTCAGTTTCCTAAGCAGAGTTGAACTAGATATGCCCCGTGTGTGTAGGAAGCACAGTTCTTTTGTTCTGAGCAAGCTCACTGTTCTGGCCCTATAGGAAACACAGGAGAGTAGAAGAGTGCTGTTTTCTCAAAAGCAGAGTGTGTTTCTTGCAAGGCGAGCTAGCGTTTGTTTCCCAGTCCTAAACGGAGTTGAATCCCATGCAGTTTCTGGTCCTACGAGCAAGAGTTGTTTTCTGCTAAGAAGAGTCACTATTGAGGTCCCATTGCCATACACAGTGCAAATAGCACTCGCGTCTGTTCCCAGCAAGTACAGTGTATTGGACTGAAGAGAAGCTACTGTTCTTGTCAGTTTCCTAAGCAGAGTTGAACTAGATATGCCCCGTGTGTGTAGGAAGCACAGTTCTTATGTTCTGAGCAAGCTCACTGTTCTGGCCCTATAGGAAACACAGGAGAGTAGAAAAGTGCTGTTTCTCAAAAGCAGAGTGTTTTTCTTGCAAGGCGAGCTAGCGTTTGTTTCCCAGTCCTAAACGGAGTTGAATCCCATGCAGTTTCTGCTCCTACTAGCAAGAGTTGTTTTCTGCTAAGAAGAGTCACTATTGCGCTCCCATTGCCATACACAGTGCAAATAGCACTCGCGTCTGTTTTCAGCAAGTACAGTGTATTGGACTGAAGAGAAGCTGCTGTTCTTGTCAGTTTCCTAAGCAGAGTTGAACTAGATATGCCCCGTGTGTGTAGGAAGCACAGTTCTTATGTTCTGAGCAAGCTCACTGTTCTGGCCCTATATAAAACACAGGAGAGTACAAGAGTGCTGTTTTCTCATAAGCAGAGTGTGTTTCTTGCAAGGCGAGCTAGCGTTTGTTTCCCAGTCCTAAACGGAGTTGAATCCCATGCAGTTTCTGGTCCTACGAGCAAGAGTTGTTTTCTGCTAAGAAGAGTCACTATTGAGGTCCCATTGCCATACACAGTGCAAATAGCACTCGCGTCTGTTCCCAGCAAGTACAGTGTATTGAACTGAAGAGAAGCTACTGTTCTTGTCAGTTTCCTAAGCAGAGTTGAACTAGATATGCCCCGTGTGTGAAGGAAGCACAGTTCTTATGTTCTGAGCAAGCTCACTGTTCTGGCCCTATATAAAACACAGGAGAGTAGAAGAGTGCTGTTTTCTCAAAAGCAGAGTGTGTTTCTTGCAAGGCGAGCTAGCGTTTGTTTCCCAGTCCTAAACGGAGTTGAATCCCATGCAGTTTCTGCTCCTACTAGCAAGAGTTGCTTTCTGCAAAGAAGAGTCACTATTGCGCTCCCATTGCCATACACAGTGCAAATAGCACTCGCGTCTGTTCCCAGCAAGTACAGTGTATTGGACTGAAGAGAAGCTACTGTTCTTGTCAGTTTCCTAAGCAGAGTTGAACTAGATATGCCACATGTGTGTAGGAAGCACAGTTCTTTTGTTCTGAGCAAGCTCACTGTTCTGGCCCTATAGGAAACACAGGAGAGTAGAAGAGTGCTGTTTTCTCAAAAGCAGAGTGTGTTTCTTGCAAGGCGAGCTAGCGTTTGTTTCCCAGTCCTAAACGGAGTTGAATCCCATGCATTTTCTGGTCCTACGAGCAAGAGTTGTTTTCTGCTAAGAAGAGTCACTATTACGCTCCCATTGCCATACACAGTGCAAATAGCACTCGCGTCTCTTCCCAGCAAGTACAGTGTATTGGACTGAAGAGAAGCTACTGTTCTTGTCAGTTTCCTAAGCAGAGTTGAACTAGATATGCCCCGTGTGTGTAGGAAGCACAGTTCTTATGTTCTGAGCAAGCTCACTGTTCTGGCCCTATAGGAAACACAGGAGAGTAGAAGAGTGCTGTTTTCTCAAAAGCAGAGTGTGTTTCTTGCAAAGCGAGCTAGCGTTTGTTTCCCAGTCCTAAACGGAGTTGAATCCCATGCAGTTTCTGGTCCTACGAGCAAGAGTTGTTTTCTGCTAAGAAGAGTCACTATTGCGCTCCCATTGCCGTACACAGAGCAAATAGCACTCGCGTCTGTTCCCAGCAAGTACAGTGTATTGGACTGAAGGGAAGCTACTGTTCTTGTCAGTTTCCTAAGCAGAGTTGAACTAGATATGCCACATGTGTGTAGGAAGCACAGTTCTTTTGTTCTGAGCAAGCTCACTGTTCTGGCCCTATATAAAACACAGGAGAGTAGAAGAGTGCTGTTTTCTCAAAAGCAGAGTGTGTTTCTTGCAAGGCGAGCTAGCGTTTGTTTCCCAGTCCTAAACGGAGTTGAATCCCATGCAGTTTCTGCTCCTACTAGCAAGAGTTGCTTTCTGCAAAGAAGAGTCACTATTGCGCTCCCATTGCCATACACAGTGCAAATAGCACTCGCGTCTGTTTCCAGCAAGTACAGTGTATTGGACTGAAGAGAAGCTACTGTTCTTGTCAGTTTCCTAAGCAGAGTTGAACTAGATATGCCACATGTGTGTAGGAAGCACAGTTCTTTTGTTCTGAGCAAGCTCACTGTTCTGGCCCTATAGGAAACACAGGAGAGTAGAAGAGTGCTGTTTTCTCAGAAGCAGAGTGTGTTTCTTGCAAGGCGAGCTAGCGTTTGTTTCCCAGTCCTAAACGGAGTTGAATCCCATGCATTTTCTGGTCCTACGAGCAAGAGTTGTTTTCTGCTAAGAAGAGTCACTATTGCGCTCCCATTGCCATACACAGTGCAAATAGCACTCGCGTCTGTTCCCAGCAAGTACAGTGTATTGGACTGAAGAGAAGCTACTGTTCTTGTCAGTTTCCTAAGCAGAGTTGAACTAGATATGCCCCGTGTGTGTAGGAAGCACAGTTCTTATGTTCTGAGCAAGCTCACTGTTCTGGCCCTATAGGAAACACAGGAGAGTAGAAGAGTGCTGTTTTCTCAAAAGCAGAGTGTGTTTCTTGCAAAGCGAGCTAGCGTTTGTTTCCCAGTCCTAAATGGAGTTGAATCCCATGCAGTTTCTGGTCCTACGAGCAAGAGTTGTTTTCTGCTAAGAAGAGTCACTATTGCGCTCCCATTGCCGTACACAGTGCAAATAGCACTCGCGTCTGTTCCCAGCAAGTACAGTGTATTGGACTGAAGGGAAGCTACTGTTCTTGTCAGTTTCCTAAGCAGAGTTGAACTAGATATGCCACATGTGTGTAGGAAGCACAGTTCTTTTGTTCTGAGCAAGCTCACTGTTCTGGCCCTATAGGAAACACAGGAGAGTAGAAGAGTGCTGTTTTCTCAAAAGCAGAGTGTGTTTCTTGCAAGGCGAGCTAGCGTTTGTTTCCCAGTCCTAAACGGAGTTGAATCCCATGCAGTTTCTGGTCCTATGAGCAAGAGTTGTTTTCTGCTAAGAAGAGTCACTATTGTGCTCCCATTGCCATACAGAGTGCAAATAGCACTCGAGTCTGTTCCCAGCAAGTACAGTGTATTGGACTGAAGAGAAGCTACTGTTCTTGTCAGTTTCCTAAGCAGAGTTGAACTAGATATGCCCCGTGTGTGTAGGAAGCACAGTTCTTTTGTTCTGAGCAAGATCACTGTTCTGGCCCTATAAGAAACACAGTAGAGTAGAAGAGTGCTGTTTTCTCAAAAGCAGAGTGTGTTTCTTGTAAGGCGAGCTAGCGTTTGTTTCCCAGTCCTAAACGGAGTTGAATCCCATGCAGTTTCTGCTCCTACTAGCAAGAGTTGCTTTCTGCAAAGAAGAGTCACTATTGCGCTCCCATTGCCATACACAGTGCAAATAGCACTCGCGTCTCTTCCCAGCAAGTACAGTGTATTGGACTGAAGAGAAGCTACTGTTCTTGTCAGTTTCCTAAGCAGAGTTGAACTAGATATGCCCCGTGTGTGTAGGAAGCACAGTTCTTTTGTTCTGAGCAAGCTCACTGTTCTGGCCCTATAGGAAACACAGGAGAGTAGAAGAGTGCTGTTTTCTCATAAGCAGAGTGTATTTCTTGTAAGACGAGCTAGCATTTGTTTACTAGTCGTAAATGGAGTTGAATCACATGCAGTTTCGGGTCCTATGAGCAAGAGTTGTTTTCTGCTAAGAAGAGTCACTACTGCGCTCCCATTGCCATACACAGTGCAAATAGCACTCGCGTCTGTTCCCTGCAAGTACTGTGTATTGGACTGAAGAGAAGCTACTGTTCTTGTCAGTTTCCTAAGCAGAGTTGAACTAGATATGCCCCGTGTGTGTAGGAAGCACAGTTCTTTTGTTCTGAGCAAGCTCACTGTTCTGGCCCTATAGGAAACACAGGAGAGTAGAAGAGTGCTGTTTTCTCAAAAGCAGAGTGTGTTTCTTGCAAGGCGAGCTAGCGTTTGTTTCCCAGTCCTAAACGGAGTTGAATCCCATGCAGTTTCTGGTCCTACGAGCAAGAGTTGTTTTCTGCTAAGAAGAGTCACTATTGAGGTCCCATTGCCATACACAGTGCAAATAGCACTCGCGTCTGTTCCCAGCAAGTACAGTGTATTGGACTGAAGAGAAGCTACTGTTCTTGTCAGTTTCCTAAGCAGAGTTGAACTAGATATGCCCCGTGTGTGTAGGAAGCACAGTTCTTATGTTCTGAGCAAGCTCACTGTTCTGGCCCTATAGGAAACACAGGAGAGTAGAAAAGTGCTGTTTCTCAAAAGCAGAGTGTTTTTCTTGCAAGGCGAGCTAGCGTTTGTTTCCCAGTCCTAAACGGAGTTGAATCCCATGCAGTTTCTGGTCCTACGAGCAAGAGTTGTTTTCTGCTAAGAAGAGTCACTATTGCGCTCCCATTGCCATACACAGTGCAAATAGCACTCGCGTCTGTTTTCAGCAAGTACAGTGTATTGGACTGAAGAGAAGCTGCTGTTCTTGTCAGTTTCCTAAGCAGAGTTGAACTAGATATGCCCCGTGTGTGTAGGAAGCACAGTTCTTATGTTCTGAGCAAGCTCACTGTTCTGGCCCTATATAAAACACAGGAGAGTACAAGAGTGCTGTTTTCTCATAAGCAGAGTGTGTTTCTTGCAAGGCGAGCTAGCGTTTGTTTCCCAGTCCTAAACGGAGTTGAATCCCATGCAGTTTCTGGTCCTACGAGCAAGAGTTGTTTTCTGCTAAGAAGAGTCACTATTGAGGTCCCATTGCCATACACAGTGCAAATAGCACTCGCGTCTGTTCCCAGCAAGTACAGTGTATTGAACTGAAGAGAAGCTACTGTTCTTGTCAGTTTCCTAAGCAGAGTTGAACTAGATATGCCCCGTGTGTGAAGGAAGCACAGTTCTTATGTTCTGAGCAAGCTCACTGTTCTGGCCCTATATAAAACACAGGAGAGTAGAAGAGTGCTGTTTTCTCAAAAGCAGAGTGCATTTCTTGCAAGGCGAGCTAGCGTTTGTTTCCCAGTCCTAAACGGAGTTGAATCCCATGCAGTTTCTGCTCCTACTAGCAAGAGTTGCTTTCTGCAAAGAAGAGTCACTATTGCGCTCCCATTGCCATACACAGTGCAAATAGCACTCGCGTCTGTTCCCAGCAAGTACAGTGTATTGGACTGAAGAGAAGCTACTGTTCTTGTCAGTTTCCTAAGCAGAGTTGAACTAGATATGCCACATGTGTGTAGGAAGCACAGTTCTTTTGTTCTGAGCAAGCTCACTGTTCTGGCCCTATAGGAAACACAGGAGAGTAGAAGAGTGCTGTTTTCTCAAAAGCAGAGTGTGTTTCATGCAAGGCGAGCTAGCGTTTGTTTCCCAGTCCTAAACGGAGTTGAATCCCATGCATTTTCTGGTCCTACGAGCAAGAGTTGTTTTCTGCTAAGAAGAGTCACTATTACGCTCCCATTGCCATACAGTGCAAATAGCACTCGCGTCTGTTCCCAGCAAGTACAGTGTATTGGACTGAAGAGAAGCTACTGTTCTTGTCAGTATCCTAAGCAGAGTTGAACTAGATATGCCCCGTGTGTGTAGGAAGCACAGTTCTTATGTTCTGAGCAAGCTCACTGTTCTGGCCCTATAGGAAACACAGGAGAGTAGAAGAGTGCTGTTTTCTCAAAAGCAGAGTGTGTTTCTTGCAAAGCGAGCTAGCGTTTGTTTCCCAGTCCTAAACGGAGTTGAATCCCATGCAGTTTCTGGTCCTACGAGCAAGAGTTGTTTTCTGCTAAGAAGAGTCACTATTGCGCTCCCATTGCCGTACACAGAGCAAATAGCACTCGCGTCTGTTCCCAGCAAGTACAGTGTATTGGACTGAAGGGAAGCTACTGTTCTTGTCAGTTTCCTAAGCAGAGTTGAACTAGATATGCCACATGTGTGTAGGAAGCACAGTTCTTTTGTTCTGAGCAAGCTCACTGTTCTGGCCCTATATAAAACACAGGAGAGTAGAAGAGTGCTGTTTTCTCAAAAGCAGAGTGTGTTTCTTGCAAGGCGAGCTAGCGTTTGTTTCCCAGTCCTAAACGGAGTTGAATCCCATGCAGTTTCTGCTCCTACTAGCAAGAGTTGCTTTCTGCAAAGAAGAGTCACTATTGCGCTCCCATTGCCATACACAGTGCAAATAGCACTCGCGTCTCTTCCCAGCAAGTACAGTGTATTGGACTGAAGAGAAGCTACTGTTCTTGTCAGTTTCCTAAGCAGAGTTGAACTAGATATGCCACATGTGTGTAGGAAGCACAGTTCTTTTGTTCTGAGCAAGCTCACTGTTCTGGCCCTATAGGAAACACAGGAGAGTAGAAGAGTGCTGTTTTCTCAAAAGCAGAGTGTGTTTCTTGCAAGGCGAGCTAGCGTTTGTTTCCCAGTCCTAAACGGAGTTGAATCCCATGCATTTTCTGGTCCTACGAGCAAGAGTTGTTTTCTGCTAAGAAGAGTCACTATTGCGCTCCCATTGCCATACACAGTGCAAATAGCACTCGCGTCTGTTCCCAGCAAGTACAGTGTATTGGACTGAAGAGAAGCAACTGTTCTTGTCAGTTTCCTAAGCAGAGTTGAACTAGATATGCCCCGTGTGTGTAGGAAGCACAGTTCTTATGTTCTGAGCAAGCTCACTGTTCTGGCCCTATAGGAAACACAGGAGAGTAGAAGAGTGCTGTTTTCTCAAAAGCAGAGTGTGTTTCTTGCAAAGCGAGCTAGCGTTTGTTTCCCAGTCCTAAACGGAGTTGAATCCCATGCAGTTTCTGGTCCTACGAGCAAGAGTTGTTTTCTGCTAAGAAGAGTCACTATTGCGCTCCCATTGCCATACACAGAGCAATTAGCACTCGCGTCTGTTCCCAGCAAGTACAGTGTATTGGACTGAAGGGAAGCTACTGTTCTTGTCAGTTTCCTAAGCAGAGTTGAACTAGATATGCCACATGTGTGTAGGAAGCACAGTTCTTTTGTTCTGAGCAAGCTCACTGTTCTGGCCCTATAGGAAACACAGGAGAGTAGAAGAGTGCTGTTTTCTCAAAAGCAGAGTGTGTTTCTTGCAAGGCGAGCTAGCGTTTGTTTCCCAGTCCTAAACGGAGTTGAATCCCATGCAGTTTCTGGTCCTACGAGCAAGAGTTGTTTTCTGCTAAGAAGAGTCACTATTGCGCTCCCATTGCCGTACACAGAGCAAATAGCACTCGCGTCTGTTCCCAGCAAGTACAGTGTATTGGACTGAAGGGAAGCTACTGTTCTTGTCAGTTTCCTAAGCAGAGTTGAACTAGATATGCCACATGTGTGTAGGAAGCACAGTTCTTTTGTTCTGAGCAAGCTCACTGTTCTGGCCCTATAGGAAACACAGGAGAGTAGAAGAGTGCTGTTTTCTCAAAAGCAGAGTGTGTTTCTTGCAAGGCGAGCTAGCGTTTGTTTCCCAGTCCTAAACGGAGTTGAATCCCATGCATTTTCTGGTCCTACGAGCAAGAGTTGTTTTCTGCTAAGAAGAGTCACTATTACGCTCCCATTGCCATACACAGTGCAAATAGCACTCGCGTCTGTTCCCAGCAAGTACAGTGTATTGGACTGAAGAGAAGCTACTGTTCTTGTCAGTTTCCTAAGCAGAGTTGAACTAGATATGCCCCGTGTGTGTAGGAAGCACAGTTCTTATGTTCTGAGCAAGCTCACTGTTCTGGCCCTATAGGAAACACAGGAGAGTAGAAGAGTGCTGTTTTCTCAAAAGCAGAGTGTGTTTCTTGCAAAGCGAGCTAGCGTTTGTTTCCCAGTCCTAAACGGAGTTGAATCCCATGCAGTTTCTGGTCCTACGAGCAAGAGTTGTTTTCTGCTAAGAAGAGTCACTATTGCGCTCCCATTGCCGTACACAGAGCAAATAGCACTCGCGTCTGTTCCCAGCAAGTACAGTGTATTGGACTGAAGGGAAGCTACTGTTCTTGTCAGTTTCCTAAGCAGAGTTGAACTAGATATGCCACATGTGTGTAGGAAGCACAGTTCTTTTGTTCTGAGCAAGCTCACTGTTCTGGCCCTATATAAAACACAGGAGAGTAGAAGAGTGCTGTTTTCTCAAAAGCAGAGTGTGTTTCTTGCAAGGCGAGCTAGCGTTTGTTTCCCAGTCCTAAACGGAGTTGAATCCCATGCAGTTTCTGCTCCTACTAGCAAGAGTTGCTTTCTGCAAAGAAGAGTCACTATTGCGCTCCCATTGCCATACACAGTGCAAATAGCACTCGCGTCTGTTTCCAGCAAGTACAGTGTATTGGACTGAAGAGAAGCTACTGTTCTTGTCAGTTTCCTAAGCAGAGTTGAACTAGATATGCCACATGTGTGTAGGAAGCACAGTTCTTTTGTTCTGAGCAAGCTCACTGTTCTGGCCCTATAGGAAACACAGGAGAGTAGAAGAGTGCTGTTTTGTCAGAAGCAGAGTGTGTTTCTTGCAAGGCGAGCTAGCGTTTGTTTCCCAGTCCTAAACGGAGTTGAATCCCATGCATTTTCTGGTCCTACGAGCAAGAGTTGTTTTCTGCTAAGAAGAGTCACTATTGCGCTCCCATTGCCATACACAGTGCAAATAGCACTCGCGTCTGTTCCCAGCAAGTACAGTGTATTGGACTGAAGAGAAGCTACTGTTCTTGTCAGTTTCCTAAGCAGAGTTGAACTAGATATGCCCCGTGTGTGTAGGAAGCACAGTTCTTATGTTCTGAGCAAGCTCACTGTTCTGGCCCTATAGGAAACACAGGAGAGTAGAAGAGTGCTGTTTTCTCAAAAGCAGAGTGTGTTTCTTGCAAAGCGAGCTAGCGTTTGTTTCCCAGTCCTAAATGGAGTTGAATCCCATGCAGTTTCTGGTCCAACGAGCAAGAGTTGTTTTCTGCTAAGAAGAGTCACTATTGCGCTCCCATTGCCGTACACAGTGCAAATAGCACTCGCGTCTGTTCCCAGCAAGTACAGTGTATTGGACTGAAGGGAAGCTACTGTTCTTGTCAGTTTCCTAAGCAGAGTTGAACTAGATATGCCACATGTGTGTAGGAAGCACAGTTCTTTTGTTCTGAGCAAGCTCACTGTTCTGGCCCTATAGGAAACACAGGAGAGTAGAAGAGTGCTGTTTTCTCAAAAGCAGAGTGTGTTTCTTGCAAGGCGAGCTAGCGTTTGTTTCCCAGTCCTAAACGGAGTTGAATCCCATGCAGTTTCTGGTCCTATGAGCAAGAGTTGTTTTCTGCTAAGAAGAGTCACTATTGTGCTCCCATTGCCATACAGAGTGCAAATAGCACTCGAGTCTGTTCCCAGCAAGTACAGTGTATTGGACTGAAGAGAAGCTACTGTTCTTGTCAGTTTCCTAAGCAGAGTTGAACTAGATATGCCCCGTGTGTGTAGGAAGCACAGTTCTTTTGTTCTGAGCAAGATCACTGTTCTGGCCCTATAAGAAACACAGTAGAGTAGAAGAGTGCTGTTTTCTCAAAAGCAGAGTGTGTTTCTTGTAAGGCGAGCTAGCGTTTGTTTCCCAGTCCTAAACGGAGTTGAATCCCATGCAGTTTCTGCTCCTACTAGCAAGAGTTGCTTTCTGCAAAGAAGAGTCACTATTGCGCTCCCATTGCCATACACAGTGCAAATAGCACTCGCGTCTCTTCCCAGCAAGTACAGTGTATTGGACTGAAGAGAAGCTACTGTTCTTGTCAGTTTCCTAAGCAGAGTTGAACTAGATATGCCCCGTGTGTGTAGGAAGCACAGTTCTTTTGTTCTGAGCAAGCTCACTGTTCTGGCCCTATAGGAAACACAGGAGAGTAGAAGAGTGCTGTTTTCTCATAAGCAGAGTGTATTTCTTGTAAGACGAGCTAGCATTTGTTTACTAGTCGTAAATGGAGTTGAATCACATGCAGTTTCGGGTCCTATGAGCAAGAGTTGTTTTCTGCTAAGAAGAGTCACTACTGCGCTCCCATTGCCATACACAGTGCAAATAGCACTCGCGTCTGTTCCCTGCAAGTACTGTGTATTGGACTGAAGAGAAGCTACTGTTCTTGTCAGTTTCCTAAGCAGAGTTGAACTAGATATGCCCCGTGTGTGTAGGAAGCACAGTTCTTTTGTTCTGAGCAAGCTCACTGTTCTGGCCCTATAGGAAACACAGGAGAGTAGAAGAGTGCTGTTTTCTCAAAAGCAGAGTGTGTTTCTTGCAAGGCGAGCTAGCGTTTGTTTCCCAGTCCTAAACGGAGTTGAATCCCATGCAGTTTCTGGTCCTACGAGCAAGAGTTGTTTTCTGCTAAGAAGAGTCACTATTGAGGTCCCATTGCCATACACAGTGCAAATAGCACTCGCGTCTGTTCCCAGCAAGTACAGTGTATTGGACTGAAGAGAAGCTACTGTTCTTGTCAGTTTCCTAAGCAGAGTTGAACTAGATATGCCCCGTGTGTGTAGGAAGCACAGTTCTTATGTTCTGAGCAAGCTCACTGTTCTGGCCCTATAGGAAACACAGGAGAGTAGAAAAGTGCTGTTTCTCAAAAGCAGAGTGTTTTTCTTGCAAGGCGAGCTAGCGTTTGTTTCCCAGTCCTAAACGGAGTTGAATCCCATGCAGTTTCTGGTCCTACGAGCAAGAGTTGTTTTCTGCTAAGAAGAGTCACTATTGCGCTCCCATTGCCATACACAGTGCAAATAGCACTCGCGTCTGTTTTCAGCAAATACAGTGTATTGGACTGAAGAGAAGCTGCTGTTCTTGTCAGTTTCCTAAGCAGAGTTGAACTAGATATGCCCCGTGTGTGTAGGAAGCACAGTTCTTATGTTCTGAGCAAGCTCACTGTTCTGGCCCTATATAAAACACAGGAGAGTACAAGAGTGCTGTTTTCTCATAAGCAGAGTGTGTTTCTTGCAAGGCGAGCTAGCGTTTGTTTCCCAGTCCTAAACGGAGTTGAATCCCATGCAGTTTCTGGTCCTACGAGCAAGAGTTGTTTTCTGCTAAGAAGAGTCACTATTGAGGTCCCATTGCCATACACAGTGCAAATAGCACTCGCGTCTGTTCCCAGCAAGTACAGTGTATTGAACTGAAGAGAAGCTACTGTTCTTGTCAGTTTCCTAAGCAGAGTTGAACTAGATATGCCCCGTGTGTGAAGGAAGCACAGTTCTTATGTTCTGAGCAAGCTCACTGTTCTGGCCCTATATAAAACACAGGAGAGTAGAAGAGTGCTGTTTTCTCAAAAGCAGAGTGTGTTTCTTGCAAGGCGAGCTAGCGTTTGTTTCCCAGTCCTAAACGGAGTTGAATCCCATGCAGTTTCTGCTCCTACTAGCAAGAGTTGCTTTCTGCAAAGAAGAGTCACTATTGCGCTCCCATTGCCATACACAGTGCAAATAGCACTCGCGTCTGTTCCCAGCAAGTACAGTGTATTGGACTGAAGAGAAGCTACTGTTCTTGTCAGTTTCCTAAGCAGAGTTGAACTAGATATGCCACATGTGTGTAGGAAGCACAGTTCTTTTGTTCTGAGCAAGCTCACTGTTCTGGCCCTATAGGAAACACAGGAGAGTAGAAGAGTGCTGTTTTCTCAAAAGCAGAGTGTGTTTCATGCAAGGCGAGCTAGCGTTTGTTTCCCAGTCCTAAACGGAGTTGAATCCCATGCATTTTCTGGTCCTACGAGCAAGAGTTGTTTTCTGCTAAGAAGAGTCACTATTACGCTCCCATTGCCATACAGTGCAAATAGCACTCGCGTCTGTTCCCAGCAAGTACAGTGTATTGGACTGAAGAGAAGCTACTGTTCTTGTCAGTATCCTAAGCAGAGTTGAACTAGATATGCCCCGTGTGTGTAGGAAGCACAGTTCTTATGTTCTGAGCAAGCTCACTGTTCTGGCCCTATAGGAAACACAGGAGAGTAGAAGAGTGCTGTTTTCTCAAAAGCAGAGTGTGTTTCTTGCAAAGCGAGCTAGCGTTTGTTTCCCAGTCCTAAACGGAGTTGAATCCCATGCAGTTTCTGGTCCTACGAGCAAGAGTTGTTTTCTGCTAAGAAGAGTCACTATTGCGCTCCCATTGCCGTACACAGAGCAAATAGCACTCGCGTCTGTTCCCAGCAAGTACAGTGTATTGGACTGAAGGGAAGCTACTGTTCTTGTCAGTTTCCTAAGCAGAGTTGAACTAGATATGCCACATGTGTGTAGGAAGCACAGTTCTTTTGTTCTGAGCAAGCTCACTGTTCTGGCCCTATATAAAACACAGGAGAGTAGAAGAGTGCTGTTTTCTCAAAAGCAGAGTGTGTTTCTTGCAAGGCGAGCTAGCGTTTGTTTCCCAGTCCTAAACGGAGTTGAATCCCATGCAGTTTCTGCTCCTACTAGCAAGAGTTGCTTTCTGCAAAGAAGAGTCACTATTGCGCTCCCATTGCCATACACAGTGCAAATAGCACTCGCGTCTCTTCCCAGCAAGTACAGTGTATTGGACTGAAGAGAAGCTACTGTTCTTGTCAGTTTCCTAAGCAGAGTTGAACTAGATATGCCACATGTGTGTAGGAAGCACAGTTCTTTTGTTCTGAGCAAGCTCACTGTTCTGGCCCTATAGGAAACACAGGAGAGTAGAAGAGTGCTGTTTTCTCAAAAGCAGAGTGTGTTTCTTGCAAGGCGAGCTAGCGTTTGTTTCCCAGTCCTAAACGGAGTTGAATCCCATGCATTTTCTGGTCCTACGAGCAAGAGTTGTTTTCTGCTAAGAAGAGTCACTATTGCGCTCCCATTGCCATACACAGTGCAAATAGCACTCGCGTCTGTTCCCAGCAAGTACAGTGTATTGGACTGAAGAGAAGCAACTGTTCTTGTCAGTTTCCTAAGCAGAGTTGAACTAGATATGCCCCGTGTGTGTAGGAAGCACAGTTCTTATGTTCTGAGCAAGCTCACTGTTCTGGCCCTATAGGAAACACAGGAGAGTAGAAGAGTGCTGTTTTCTCAAAAGCAGAGTGTGTTTCTTGCAAAGCGAGCTAGCGTTTGTTTCCCAGTCCTAAACGGAGTTGAATCCCATGCAGTTTCTGGTCCTACGAGCAAGAGTTGTTTTCTGCTAAGAAGAGTCACTATTGCGCTCCCATTGCCATACACAGAGCAATTAGCACTCGCGTCTGTTCCCAGCAAGTACAGTGTATTGGACTGAAGGGAAGCTACTGTTCTTGTCAGTTTCCTAAGCAGAGTTGAACTAGATATGCCACATGTGTGTAGGAAGCACAGTTCTTTTGTTCTGAGCAAGCTCACTGTTCTGGCCCTATAGGAAACACAGGAGAGTAGAAGAGTGCTGTTTTCTCAAAAGCAGAGTGTGTTTCTTGCAAGGCGAGCTAGCGTTTGTTTCCCAGTCCTAAACGGAGTTGAATCCCATGCAGTTTCTGGTCCTACGAGCAAGAGTTGTTTTCTGCTAAGAAGAGTCACTATTGTGCTCCCATTGCCATACACAGTGCAAATAGCACTCGAGTCTGTTCCCAGCAAGTACAGTGTATTGGACTGAAGAGAAGCTACTGTTCTTGTCAGTTTCCTAAGCAGAGTTGAACTAGATATGCCCCGTGTGTGTAGGAAGCACAGTTCTTTTGTTCTGAGCAAGATCACTGTTCTGGCCCTATAAGAAACACAGGAGAGTAGAAGAGTGCTGTTTTCTCAAAAGCAGAGTGTGTTTCTTGTAAGGCGAGCTAGCGTTTGTTTCCCAGTCCTAAACAGAGTTGAATCCCATGCAGTTTCTGCTCCTACTAGCAAGAGTTGCTTTCTGCAAAGAAGAGTCACTATTGCGCTCCCATTGCCATACACAGTGCAAATAGCACTCGCGTCTGTTCCCAGCAAGTACAGTGTATTGGACTGAAGAGAAGCTACTGTTCTTGTCAGTTTCCTAAGCAGAGTTGAACTAGATATGCCCCATGTGTGTAGGAAGCAGAGTTCTTTTGTTCTGAGCAAGCTCACTGTTCTGGCCCTATAGGAAACACAGGAGAGTAGAAGAGTGCTGTTTATTCATAAGCAGAGTGTATTTCTTGTAAGACGAGCTAGCATTTGTTTCCTAGTCGTAAATGGAGTTGAATCACATGCAGTTTCGGGTCCTATGAGCAAGAGTTGTTTTCTGCTAAGAAGAGTCACTACTGTGCTCCCATTGCCATACACAGTGCAAATAGCACTCGCGTCTGTTCCCTGCAAGTACAGTGTATTGGACTGAAGAGAAGCTACTGTTCTTGTCAGTTTCCTAAGCAGAGTTGAACTAGATATGCCCCGTGTGTGTAGGAAGCACAGTTCTTTTGTTCTGAGCAAGCTGAATGTTCTGGCCCTATAGGAAACACAGGAGAGTAGAAGAGTGCTGTTTTCTCAAAAGCAGAGTGTGTTTCTTGCAAGGCGAGCTAGCGTTTGTTTCCCAGTCCTAAACGGAGTTGAATCCCATGCAGTTTCTGGTCCTAGGAGCAAGAGTTGTTTTCTGCTAAGAAGAGTCACTTTTGCGCTCCCATTGCCATACACAGTGCAAATAGCACTCGCGTCTGTTCCCAGCAAGTACAGTGTATTGGACTGAAGAGAAGCTACTGTTCTTGTCAGTTTCCTAAGCAGAGTTGAACTAGATATGCCCCGTGTGTGTAGGAAGCACAGTTCTTTTGTTCTGAGCAAGCTCACTGTTCTGGCCCTATAGGAAACACAGGAGAGTAGTAGAGCGCTGTTTTCTCAAAAGCAGAGTGTGTTTCTTGCAAGGCGAGCTAGCGTTTGTTTCCCAGTCCTAAACGGAGTTGAATCCCATGCAGTTTCCGGTCCTACGAGCAAGAGTTGTTTTCTGCTAGAAGAGTCACTATTGCGCCTCCATTGCCATACACAGTGCAAATAGCACTCGCGTCTGTTCCCAGCAAGTACAGTGTATTGGACTGAAGAGAAGCTGCTGTTCTGGTCAGTTTTTTAAGCAGAGTTGAACTAGATATGCCCCGTGTGTTTAGGAAGCACAGTTCTTTTGTTCTGAGCAATCTCAATGTTCTGGCCCTATAGGAAACACAGGAGAGTAGAAGAGAGCCGTTTTCTCAAAAGCAGAGTGTGTTTCTTGTAACGCGAGCTAGCGTTTGTTTCCCAGTCCTAAATGGAGTTGAATCCCATGCAGTTTCTGGTCCTACGAGCAAGAGTTGTTTTCTGCTAAGAAGAGTCACTATTGAGGTCCCATTGCCATACACAGTGCAAATAGCACTCGCGTCTGTTCCCAGCAAGTACAGTGTATTGGACTGAAGAGAAGCTACTGTTCTTGTCAGTTTCCTAAGCAGAGTTGAACTAGATATGCCCCGTGTGTGAAGGAAGCACAGTTCTTATGTTCTGAGCAAGCTCACTGTTCTGGCCCTATATAAAACACAGGAGAGTACAAGAGTGCTGTTTTCTCATAAGCAGAGTGTGTTTCTTGCAAGGCGAGCTAGCGTTTGTTTCCCAGTCCTAAACGGAGTTGAATCCCATGCAGTTTCTGGTCCTACGAGCAAGAGTTGTTTTCTGCTAAGAAGAGTCACTATTGAGGTCCCATTGCCATACACAGTGCAAATAGCACTCGCGTCTGTTCCCAGCAAGTACAGTGTATTGAACTGAAGAGAAGCTACTGTTCTTGTCAGTTTCCTAAGCAGAGTTGAACTAGATATGCCCCGTGTGTGAAGGAAGCACAGTTCTTATGTTCTGAGCAAGCTCACTGTTCTGGCCCTATATAAAACACAGGAGAGTAGAAGAGTGCTGTTTTCTCAAAAGCAGAGTGTGTTTCTTGCAAGGCGAGCTAGCGTTTGTTTCCCAGTCCTAAACGGAGTTGAATCCCATGCAGTTTCTGCTCCTACTAGCAAGAGTTGCTTTCTGCAAAGAAGAGTCACTATTGCGCTCCCATTGCCATACACAGTGCAAATAGCACTCGCGTCTGTTCCCAGCAAGTACAGTGTATTGGACTGAAGAGAAGCTACTGTTCTTGTCAGTTTCCTAAGCAGAGTTGAACTAGATATGCCACATGTGTGTAGGAAGCACAGTTCTTTTGTTCTGAGCAAGCTCACTGTTCTGGCCCTATAGGAAACACAGGAGAGTAGAAGAGTGCTGTTTTCTCAAAAGCAGAGTGTGTTTCATGCAAGGCGAGCTAGCGTTTGTTTCCCAGTCCTAAACGGAGTTGAATCCCATGCATTTTCTGGTCCTACGAGCAAGAGTTGTTTTCTGCTAAGAAGAGTCACTATTACGCTCCCATTGCCATACAGTGCAAATAGCACTCGCGTCTGTTCCCAGCAAGTACAGTGTATTGGACTGAAGAGAAGCTACTGTTCTTGTCAGTATCCTAAGCAGAGTTGAACTAGATATGCCCCGTGTGTGTAGGAAGCACAGTTCTTATGTTCTGAGCAAGCTCACTGTTCTGGCCCTATAGGAAACACAGGAGAGTAGAAGAGTGCTGTTTTCTCAAAAGCAGAGTGTGTTTCTTGCAAAGCGAGCTAGCGTTTGTTTCCCAGTCCTAAACGGAGTTGAATCCCATGCAGTTTCTGGTCCTACGAGCAAGAGTTGTTTTCTGCTAAGAAGAGTCACTATTGCGCTCCCATTGCCGTACACAGAGCAAATAGCACTCGCGTCTGTTCCCAGCAAGTACAGTGTATTGGACTGAAGGGAAGCTACTGTTCTTGTCAGTTTCCTAAGCAGAGTTGAACTAGATATGCCACATGTGTGTAGGAAGCACAGTTCTTTTGTTCTGAGCAAGCTCACTGTTCTGGCCCTATATAAAACACAGGAGAGTAGAAGAGTGCTGTTTTCTCAAAAGCAGAGTGTGTTTCTTGCAAGGCGAGCTAGCGTTTGTTTCCCAGTCCTAAACGGAGTTGAATCCCATGCAGTTTCTGCTCCTACTAGCAAGAGTTGCTTTCTGCAAAGAAGAGTCACTATTGCGCTCCCATTGCCATACACAGTGCAAATAGCACTCGCGTCTCTTCCCAGCAAGTACAGTGTATTGGACTGAAGAGAAGCTACTGTTCTTGTCAGTTTCCTAAGCAGAGTTGAACTAGATATGCCACATGTGTGTAGGAAGCACAGTTCTTTTGTTCTGAGCAAGCTCACTGTTCTGGCCCTATAGGAAACACAGGAGAGTAGAAGAGTGCTGTTTTCTCAAAAGCAGAGTGTGTTTCTTGCAAGGCGAGCTAGCGTTTGTTTCCCAGTCCTAAACGGAGTTGAATCCCATGCATTTTCTGGTCCTACGAGCAAGAGTTGTTTTCTGCTAAGAAGAGTCACTATTGCGCTCCCATTGCCATACACAGTGCAAATAGCACTCGCGTCTGTTCCCAGCAAGTACAGTGTATTGGACTGAAGAGAAGCAACTGTTCTTGTCAGTTTCCTAAGCAGAGTTGAACTAGATATGCCCCGTGTGTGTAGGAAGCACAGTTCTTATGTTCTGAGCAAGCTCACTGTTCTGGCCCTATAGGAAACACAGGAGAGTAGAAGAGTGCTGTTTTCTCAAAAGCAGAGTGTGTTTCTTGCAAAGCGAGCTAGCGTTTGTTTCCCAGTCCTAAACGGAGTTGAATCCCATGCAGTTTCTGGTCCTACGAGCAAGAGTTGTTTTCTGCTAAGAAGAGTCACTATTGCGCTCCCATTGCCATACACAGAGCAATTAGCACTCGCGTCTGTTCCCAGCAAGTACAGTGTATTGGACTGAAGGGAAGCTACTGTTCTTGTCAGTTTCCTAAGCAGAGTTGAACTAGATATGCCACATGTGTGTAGGAAGCACAGTTCTTTTGTTCTGAGCAAGCTCACTGTTCTGGCCCTATAGGAAACACAGGAGAGTAGAAGAGTGCTGTTTTCTCAAAAGCAGAGTGTGTTTCTTGCAAGGCGAGCTAGCGTTTGTTTCCCAGTCCTAAACGGAGTTGAATCCCATGCAGTTTCTGGTCCTACGAGCAAGAGTTGTTTTCTGCTAAGAAGAGTCACTATTGTGCTCCCATTGCCATACACAGTGCAAATAGCACTCGAGTCTGTTCCCAGCAAGTACAGTGTATTGGACTGAAGAGAAGCTACTGTTCTTGTCAGTTTCCTAAGCAGAGTTGAACTAGATATGCCCCGTGTGTGTAGGAAGCACAGTTCTTTTGTTCTGAGCAAGATCACTGTTCTGGCCCTATAAGAAACACAGGAGAGTAGAAGAGTGCTGTTTTCTCAAAAGCAGAGTGTGTTTCTTGTAAGGCGAGCTAGCGTTTGTTTCCCAGTCCTAAACAGAGTTGAATCCCATGCAGTTTCTGCTCCTACTAGCAAGAGTTGCTTTCTGCAAAGAAGAGTCACTATTGCGCTCCCATTGCCATACACAGTGCAAATAGCACTCGCGTCTGTTCCCAGCAAGTACAGTGTATTGGACTGAAGAGAAGCTACTGTTCTTGTCAGTTTCCTAAGCAGAGTTGAACTAGATATGCCCCATGTGTGTAGGAAGCAGAGTTCTTTTGTTCTGAGCAAGCTCACTGTTCTGGCCCTATAGGAAACACAGGAGAGTAGAAGAGTGCTGTTTATTCATAAGCAGAGTGTATTTCTTGTAAGACGAGCTAGCATTTGTTTCCTAGTCGTAAATGGAGTTGAATCACATGCAGTTTCGGGTCCTATGAGCAAGAGTTGTTTTCTGCTAAGAAGAGTCACTACTGTGCTCCCATTGCCATACACAGTGCAAATAGCACTCGCGTCTGTTCCCTGCAAGTACAGTGTATTGGACTGAAGAGAAGCTACTGTTCTTGTCAGTTTCCTAAGCAGAGTTGAACTAGATATGCCCCGTGTGTGTAGGAAGCACAGTTCTTTTGTTCTGAGCAAGCTGAATGTTCTGGCCCTATAGGAAACACAGGAGAGTAGAAGAGTGCTGTTTTCTCAAAAGCAGAGTGTGTTTCTTGCAAGGCGAGCTAGCGTTTGTTTCCCAGTCCTAAACGGAGTTGAATCCCATGCAGTTTCTGGTCCTAGGAGCAAGAGTTGTTTTCTGCTAAGAAGAGTCACTTTTGCGCTCCCATTGCCATACACAGTGCAAATAGCACTCGCGTCTGTTCCCAGCAAGTACAGTGTATTGGACTGAAGAGAAGCTACTGTTCTTGTCAGTTTCCTAAGCAGAGTTGAACTAGATATGCCCCGTGTGTGTAGGAAGCACAGTTCTTTTGTTCTGAGCAAGCTCACTGTTCTGGCCCTATAGGAAACACAGGAGAGTAGTAGAGCGCTGTTTTCTCAAAAGCAGAGTGTGTTTCTTGCAAGGCGAGCTAGCGTTTGTTTCCCAGTCCTAAACGGAGTTGAATCCCATGCAGTTTCCGGTCCTACGAGCAAGAGTTGTTTTCTGCTAGAAGAGTCACTATTGCGCCTCCATTGCCATACACAGTGCAAATAGCACTCGCGTCTGTTCCCAGCAAGTACAGTGTATTGGACTGAAGAGAAGCTACTGTTCTTGTCAGTTTCCTAAGCAGAGTTGAACTAGATATGCCCCGTGTGTGAAGGAAGCACAGTTCTTATGTTCTGAGCAAGCTCACTGTTCTGGCCCTATATAAAACACAGGAGAGTAGAAGAGTGCTGTTTTCTCAAAAGCAGAGTGTGTTTCTTGCAAGGCGAGCTAGCGTTTGTTTCCCAGTCCTAAACGGAGTTGAATCCCATGCAGTTTCTGCTCCTACTAGCAAGAGTTGCTTTCTGAAAAGTAGAGTCACTATTGCGCTCCCATTGCCATACACAGTGCAAATAGCACTCGCGTCTGTTCCCAGCAAGTACAGTGTATTGGACTGAAGAGAAGCTACTGTTCTTGTCAGTTTCCTAAGCAGAGTTGAACTAGATATGCCACATGTGTGTAGGAAGCACAGTTCTTTTGTTCTGAGCAAGCTCACTGTTCTGGCCCTATAGGAAACACAGGAGAGTAGAAGAGTGCTGTTTTCTCAAAAGCAGAGTGTGTTTCTTGCAAGGCGAGCTAGCGTTTGTTTCCCAGTCCTAAACGGAGTTGAATCCCATGCATTTTCTGGTCCTACGAGCAAGAGTTGTTTTCTGCTAAGAAGAGTCACTATTGCGCTCCCATTGCCATACACAGTGCAAATAGCACTCGCGTCTGTTCCCAGCAAGTACAGTGTATTGGACTGAAGAGAAGCTACTGTTCTTGTCAGTTTCCTAAGCAGAGTTGAACTAGATATGCCCCGTGTGTGTAGGAAGCACAGTTCTTATGTTCTGAGCAAGCTCACTGTTCTGGCCCTATAGGAAACACAGGAGAGTAGAAGAGTGCTGTTTTCTCAAAAGCAGAGTGTGTTTCTTGCAAAGCGAGCTAGCGTTTGTTTCCCAGTCCTAAACGGAGTTGAATCCCATGCAGTTTCTGGTCCTACGAGCAAGTGTTGTTCTCTGCTAAGAAGAGTCACTATTGCGCTCCCATTGCCATACACAGTGCAAATAGCACTCGCATCTGTTCCCAGCAAGTACAGTGTATTGGACTGAAAAGAAGCTACTGTTCTTGTCAGTTTCCTAAGCAGAGTTGAACTAGATAGGCCGCGTGTGTGTAGGACGCACAGTTCTTTTGTTCTGAGCAAGCTCACTGTTCTTGCCCTATAGGAAACACAGGAGAGTAGTAGAGCGCTGTTTTCTCAAAAGCAGAGTGTGTTTCTTGCAAGGCGAGCTAGCGTTTGTTTCCCAGTCCTAAACGGAGTTGAATCCCATGCAGTTTCTGGTCCTACGAGCAAGAGTTGTTTTCTGCTAAGAAGAGTCACTATTGCGCTCCCATTGCCATACACAGTGCAAATAGCACTCGCGTCTGTTCCCAGCAAGTACAGTGTATTGGACTGAAGAGAAGCTGCTATTCTGGTCAGTTTTTTAAGCAGAGTTGAACTAGATATGCCCCGTGTGTTTAGGAAGCACAGTTCTTTTGTTCTGAGCAAGCTCAATGTTCTGGCCCTATAGGAAACACAGGAGAGTAGAAGAGAGCTGTTTTCTCAAAAGCAGAGTGTGTTTCTTGTAACGCGAGGTAGCGTTTGTTTCCCAGTCCTAAACGGAGTTGAATCCCATGCAGTTTCTGCTCCTACTAGCAAGAGTTGTTTTCTGCAAAGAAGAGTCACTATTGCCCTCATATTGCCATACACAATGCAAATAGCACTCGCGTCTGTTCCCAGCAAGTACAGTGTATTGGACTGAAGAGAAGCTACTGTTCTTGTCAGTTTCCTAAGCAGAGTTGAACTAGATATGCCCCGTGTGTGTAGGAAGCACAGTTCTTTTGTTCTGAGCAAGCTCACTGTTCTGGCCCTATAGGAAACACAGGAGAGTAGAAGAGTGCTGTTTTCTCAAAAGCAGAGTGTGATTCTTGCAAGGCGAGCTAGCTTTTGTTTCCCAGTCCTAAACGGAGTTGAATCCCATGCAGTTTCTGGTCCTACGAGCAAGAGTTGTTTTCTGCTAAGAAGAGTCACTATTGCGCTCCCATTGCCATACACAGTGCAAATAGCACTCGCGTCTGTTCCCAGCAAGTACAGTGTATTGGACTGAAGAGAAGCTACTGTTCTTGTCAGTTTCCTAAGCAGAGTTGAACTAGATATGCCCCGTGTGTGTAGGAAGCACAGTTCTTATGTTCTGAGCAAGCTCACTGTTCTGGCCCTATATAAAACACAGGAGAGTACAAGAGTGCTGTTTTCTCATAAGCAGAGTGTGTTTCTTGCAAGGCGAGCTAGCGTTTGTTTCCCAGTCCTAAACGGAGTTGAATCCCATGCAGTTTCTGGTCCTACGAGCAAGAGTTGTTTTCTGCTAAGAAGAGTCACTATTGAGGTCCCATTGCCATACACAGTGCAAATAGCACTCGCGTCTGTTCCCAGAAAGTACAGTGTATTGGACTGAAGAGAAGCTACTGTTCTTGTCAGTTTCCTAAGCAGAGTTGAACTAGATATGCCACATGTGTGTAGGAAGCACAGTTCTTTTGTTCTGAGCAAGCTCACTGTTCTGGCCCTATAGGAAACACAGGAGAGTAGAAGAGTGCTGTTTTCTCAAAAGCAGAGTGTGTTTCTTGCAAGGCGAGCTAGCGTTTGTTTCCCAGTCCTAAACGGAGTTGAATCCCATGCATTTTCTGGTCCTACGAGCAAGAGTTGTTTTCTGCTAAGAAGAGTCACTATTGCGCTCCCATTGCCATACACAGTGCAAATAGCACTCGCGTCTGTTCCCAGCAAGTACAGTGTATTGGACTGAAGAGAAGCTACTGTTCTTGTCAGTTTCCTAAGCAGAGTTGAACTAGATATGCCCCGTGTGTGTAGGAAGCACAGTTCTTATGTTCTGAGCAAGCTCACTGTTCTGGCCCTATAGGAAACACAGGAGAGTAGAAGAGTGCTGTTTTCTCAAAAGCAGAGTGTGTTTCTTGCAAAGCGAGCTAGCGTTTGTTTCCCAGTCCTAAATGGAGTTGAATCCCATGCAGTTTCTGGTCCAACGAGCAAGAGTTGTTTTCTGCTAAGAAGAGTCACTATTGCGCTCCCATTGCCGTACACAGTGCAAATAGCACTCGCGTCTGTTCCCAGCAAGTACAGTGTATTGGACTGAAGGGAAGCTACTGTTCTTGTCAGTTTCCTAAGCAGAGTTGAACTAGATATGCCACATGTGTGTAGGAAGCACAGTTCTTTTGTTCTGAGCAAGCTCACTGTTCTGGCCCTATAGGAAACACAGGAGAGTAGAAGAGTGCTGTTTTCTCAAAAGCAGAGTGTGTTTCTTGCAAGGCGAGCTAGCGTTTGTTTCCCAGTCGTAAATGGAGTTGAATCCCATGCAGTTTCTGATCCTACGAGCAAGAGTTGTTTTCTGCTAAGAAGAGTCACTACTGTGCTCCCATTGCCATACACAGTGCAAATAGCACTCGCGTCTGTTCCCTGCAAGTACAGTGTATTGGACTGAAGAGAAGCTACTGTTCTTGTCAGTTTCCTAAGCAGAGTTGAACTAGATATGCCCTGTGTGTTTAGGAAGCACAGTTCTTTTGTTCTGAGCAAGCTCACTGTTCTGGCCCTATAGGAAACACAGGAGAGTAGAAAAGTGCTGTTTTCTCAAAAGCAGAGTGTGTTTCTTGCAAGGCGAGCTAGCGTTTGTTTCCCAGTCCTAAACGGAGTTGAATCCCATGCAGTTTCTGCTCCTACTAGCAAGAGTTGCTTTCTGCAAAGAAGAGTCACTATTGCGCTCCCATTGCCATACACAGTGCAAATAGCACTCGCGTCTGTTTCCAGCAAGTACAGTGTATTGGACTGAAGAGAAGCTACTGTTCTTGTCAGTTTCCTAAGCAGAGTTGAACTAGATATGCCACATGTGTGTAGGAAGCACAGTTCTTTTGTTCTGAGCAAGCTCACTGTTCTGGCCCTATAGGAAACACAGGAGAGTAGAAGAGTGCTGTTTTCTCAAAAGCAGAGTGTGTTTCTTGCAAGGCGAGCTAGTGTTTGTTTCGCAGTCCTAAATGCAGTTGAATCCCATGCAGTTTCTGGTCCTACGAGCAAGAGTTGTTTTCTGCTAAGAAGAGTCACTATTGCGTTCCCATTGCCATACACAGTGCAAATAGCACTCGCGTCTGTTCCCAACAATACAGTGTATTGGAGTGAAGAGAAGCTACTGTTCTTGTCAGTTTCCTAAGCAGAGTTGAACTAGATATGCCCCGTGTGTGTAGGAAGCACAGTTCTTTTGTTCTGAGCAAGCTCACTGTTCTGGCCCTATAGGAAACACAGGAGAGTAGAAGAGTGCTGTTTTCTCATAAGCAGAGTGTATTTCTTGTAAGACGAGCTAGCATTTGTTTCCTAGTCGTAAATGGAGTTGAATCACATGCAGTTTCGGGTCCTATGAGCAAGAGTTGTTTTCTACTAAGAAGAGTCACTACTGTGCTCCCATTGCCATACACAGTGCAAATAGCACTCGCGTCTGTTCCCTGCAAGTACAGTGTATTGGACTGAAGAGAAGCTACTGTTCTTGTCAGTTTCCTAAGCAGAGTTGAACTAGATATGCCCCGTGTGTGTAGGAAGCACAGTTCTTATGTTCTGAGCAAGCTCACTGTTCTGGCCCTATAGGAAACACAGGAGAGTAGAAAAGTGCTGTTTTCTCAAAAGCAGAGTGTTTTTCTTGCAAGGCGAGCTAGCGTTTGTTTCCCAGTCCTAAACGGAGTTGAATCCCATGCAGTTTCTGCTCCTACTAGCAAGAGTTGGTTTCTGCTAAGAAGAGTCACTATTGCACTCCCATTGCCATACACAATGCAAATAGCACTCGCGTCTGTTCCCAGCAAGTACAGTGTATTGGACTGAAGAGAAGTTACTGTTCTTGTCAGTTTCCTAAGCAGAGTTGAACTAGATATGCCCCGTGTGTGTAGGAAGCACAGTTCTTTTGTTCTGAGCAAGCTCAATGTTCTGGCCCTATAGGAAACACAGGAGAGTAGTAGAGTGCTGTTTTCTCAAAAGCAGAGTGTGTTTCTTGCAAGGCGAGCTAGCGTTTGTTTCCCAGTCCTAAACAGAGTTAAATCCCATGCAGTTTCTGGTCCTACGAGCAAGAGTTGTTTTCTACTGAGAAGAGTCACTATTGAGGTCCCATTGCCATACACAATGCAAATAGCACTCGCGTCTGTTCCCAGCAAGTACAGTGTATTGGACTGAAGAGAAGCTACTGTTCTTGTCAGTTTCCTAAGCAGAGTTGAACTAGATATGCCCCATGTGTGTAGGAAGCACAGTTCTTTTGTTCTGAGCAAGCTCACTGTTCTGGCCCTATAGGAAACACAGGAGAGTAGAAGAGTGCTGTTTTCTCATAAGCAGAGTGTATTTCTTGTAAGACGAGCTAGCATTTGTTTCCTAGTCGTAAATGGAGTTGAATCACATGCAGTTTCGGGTCCTATGAGCAAGAGTTGTTTTCTGCTAAGAAGAGTCACTACTGTGCTCCCATTGCCATACACAGTGCAAATAGCACTCGCCTCTGTTCCCTGCAAGTACAGTGTATTGGACTGAAGAGAAGCTACTGTTCTTGTCAGTTTCCTAAGCAGAGTTGAACTAGATATGCCCCGTGTGTGTAGGAAGCACAGTTCTTTTGTTCTGAGCAAGCTCAATGTTCTGGCCCTATAGGAAACACAGGAGAGTAGAAGAGTGCTGTTTTCTCAAAAGCAGAGTGTGTTTCTTGCAAGGCGAGCTAGCGTTTGTTTCCCAGTCCTAAACGGAGTTGAATCCCATGCAGTTTCTGGTCCTACGAGCAAGAGTTGTTTTCTGCTAAGAAGAGTCACTGTTGAGGTCCCATTGCCATACACAGTGCAAATAGCACTCGCGTCTGTTCCCAGCAAGTACAGTGTATTGGACTGAAGAGAAGCTACTGTTCTTGTCAGTTTCCTAAGCAGAGTTGAACTAGATATGCCCCGTGTGTGTAGGAAGCACAGTTCTTATGTTCTGAGCAAGCTCACTGTTCTGGCCCTATAGGAAACACAGGAGAGTAGAAAAGTTCTGTTTTCTCAAAAGCAGAGTGTTTTTCTTGCAAGGCGAGCTAGCGTTTGTTTCCCAGTCCTAAACGGAGTTGAATCCCATGCAGTTTCTGCTCCTACTAGCAAGAGTTGGTTTCTGCTAAGAAGAGTCACTATTGCACTCCCATTGCCATACACAATGCAAATAGCACTCGCGTCTGTTCCCAGCAAGTACAGTGTATTGGACTGAAGAGAAGCTACTGTTCTTGTCAGTTTCCTAAGCAGAGTTGAACTAGATATGCCCCGTGTGTGTAGGAAGCACAGTTCTTTTGTTCTGAGCAAGCTCACTGTTCTGGCCCTATAGGAAACACAGGAGAGTAGAGGAGTGCTGTTTTCTCAAAAGCAGAGTGTGTTTCTTGCAAGGCGAGCTAGCGTTTTTTTCCCAGTCCTAAACGGAGTTGAATCCCATGCAGTTTCTGATCCTACGAGCAAGAGTTGTTTTCTGCTAAGAAGAGTCACTATTGCGCTCCCATTGCCATACACAGTGCAAATAGCACTCGCGTCTGTTCCCAGCAAGTACAGTGTATTGGACTGAAGAGAAGCTACTGTTCTTGTCAGTTTCCTAAGCAGAGTTGAACTAGATATGCCCCGTTGTGTGTAGGAAGCACAGTTCTTTTGTTATGAGCAAGCTCAATGTTCTGGCCCTATAGGAAACACAGGAGAGTAGAAGAGTGCTGTTTTCTCAAAAGCAGAGTGTGTTTCTTGCAAGGCGAGCTAGCGTTTGTTTCCCAGTCCTAAACGGAGTTGAATCCCATGCAGTTTCTGGTCCTACGAGCAAGAGTTGTTTTCTGCTAAGAAGAGTCACTTTTGCGCTCCCATTGCCATACACAGTGCAAATAGCACTTGCGTCTGTTCCCAGCAAGTACAGTGTATTGGACTGAAGAGAAGCTACTGTTCTTCTCAGTTTCCTAAGCAGAGTTGAACTAGATATGCCCCGTGTGTGTAGGAAGCACAGTTCTTTTGTTCTGAGCAAGCTCAATGTTCTGGCCCTATAGGAAACACAGGAGAGTAGTAGAGCGCTGTTTTCTCAAAAGCAGAGTGTGTTTCTTGCAAGGCGAGCTAGCGTTTGTTTCCCAGTCCTAAACGGAGTTGAATCCCATGCATTTTCTGGTCCTACGAGCAAGAGTTGTTTTCTGCTAAGAAGAGTCACTATTGCGCTCCCATTGCCATACACAGTGCAAATAGCACTCGCGTCTGTTCCCAGCAAGTACAGTGTATTGGACTGAAGAGAAGCTGCTATTCTGGTCAGTTTTTTAAGCAGAGTTGAACTAGATATGCCCCGTGTGTTTAGGAAGCACAGTTCTTTTGTTCTGAGCAAGCTCAATGTTCTGGCCCTATAGGAAACACAGGAGAGTAGAAGAGAGCTGTTTTCTCAAAAGCAGAGTGTGTTTCTTGTAACGCGAGGTAGCGTTTGTTTCCCAGTCCTAAACGGAGTTGAATCCCATGCAGTTTCTGCTCCTACTAGCAAGAGTTGTTTTCTGCAAAGAAGAGTCACTATTGCCCTCATATTGCCATACACAATGCAAATAGCACTCGCGTCTGTTCCCAGCAAGTACAGTGTATTGGACTGAAGAGAAGCTACTGTTCTTGTCAGTTTCCTAAGCAGAGTTGAACTAGATATGCCCCGTGTGTGTAGGAAGCACAGTTCTTTTGTTCTGAGCAAGCTCACTGTTCTGGCCCTATAGGAAACACAGGAGAGTAGAAGAGTGCTGTTTTCTCAAAAGCAGAGTGTGATTCTTGCAAGGCGAGCTAGCGTTTGTTTCCCAGTCCTAAACGGAGTTGAATCCCATGCAGTTTCTGGTCCTACGAGCAAGAGTTGTTTTCTGCTAAGAAGAGTCACTATTGCGCTCCCATTGCCATACACAGTGCAAATAGCACTCGCGTCTGTTCCCAGCAAGTACAGTGTATTGGACTGAAGAGAAGCTACTGTTCTTGTCAGTTTCCTAAGCAGAGTTGAACTAGATATGCCCCGTGTGTGTAGGAAACACAGTTCTTATGTTCTGAGCAAGCTCACTGTTCTGGCCCTATATAAAACACAGGAGAGTACAAGAGTGCTGTTTTCTCATAAGCAGAGTGTGTTTCTTGCAAGGCGAGCTAGCGTTTGTTTCCCAGTCCTAAACGGAGTTGAATCCCATGCAGTTTCTGGTCCTACGAGCAAGAGTTGTTTTCTGCTAAGAAGAGTCACTATTGAGGTCCCATTGCCATACACAGTGCAAATAGCACTCGCGTCTGTTCCCAGCAAGTACAGTGTATTGGACTGAAGAGAAGCTACTGTTCTTGTCAGTTTCCTAAGCAGAGTTGAACTAGATATGCCCCGTGTGTGAAGGAAGCACAGTTCTTATGTTCTGAGCAAGCTCACTGTTCTGGCCCTATATAAAACACAGGAGAGTAGAAGAGTGCTGTTTTCTCAAAATCAGAGTGTGTTTCTTGCAAGGCGAGCTAGCGTTTGTTTCCCAGTCCTAAACGGAGTTGAATCCCATGCAGTTTCTGCTCCTACTAGCAACAGTTGCTTTCTGAAAAGTAGAGTCACTATTGCGCTCCCATTGCCATACACAGTGCAAATAGCACTCGCGTCTGTTCCCAGCAAGTACAGTGTATTGGACTGAAGAGAAGCTACTGTTCTTGTCAGTTTCCTAAGCAGAGTTGAACTAGATATGCCACATGTGTGTAGGAAGCACAGTTCTTTTGTTCTGAGCAAGCTCACTGTTCTGGCCCTATAGGAAACACAGGAGAGTAGAAGAGTGCTGTTTTCTCAAAAGCAGAGTGTGTTTCTTGCAAGGCGAGCTAGCGTTTGTTTCCCAGTCCTAAACGGAGTTGAATCCCAAGCAGTTTCTGGTCCTACGAGCAAGAGTTGTTTTCTGCTAAGAAGAGTCACTATTGCGCTCCCATTGCCATACACAGTGCAAATAGCACTCGCGTCTGTTCCCAGCAAGTACAGTGTATTGGACTGAAGAGAAGCTACTGTTCTTGTCAGTTTCCTAAGCAGAGTTGAACTAGATATGCCCCGTGTGTGTAGGAAGCACAGTTCTTATGTTCTGAGCAAGCTCACTGTTCTGGCCCTATAGGAAACACAGGAGAGTAGAAGAGTGCTGTTTTCTCAAAAGCAGAGTGTGTTTCTTGAAAAGCGAGCTAGCGTTTGTTTCCCAGTCCTAAACGGAGTTGAATCCCATGCAGTTTCTGGTCCTACGAGCAAGAGTTGTTTTCTGCTAAGAAGAGTCACTATTGCGCTCCCATTGCCGTACACAGTGCAAATAGCACTCGCGTCTGTTCCCAGCAAGTACAGTGTATTGGACTGAAGGGAAGCTACTGTTCTTGTCAGTTTCCTAAGCAGAGTTGAACTAGATATGCCACATGTGTGTAGGAAGCACAGTTCTTTTGTTCTGAGCAAGCTCACTGTTCTGGCCCTATAGGAAACACAGGAGAGTAGAAGAGTGCTGTTTTCTCAAAAGCAGAGTGTGTTTCTTGCAAGGCGAGCTAGCGTTTGTTTCCCAGTCCTAAACGGAGTTGAATCCCATGCAGTTTCTGGTCCTACGAGCAAGAGTTGTTTTCTGCTAAGAAGAGTCACTATTGTGCTCCCATTGCCATACACAGTGCAAATAGCACTCGCGTCTGTTCCCAGCAAGTACAGTGTATTGGACTGAAGAGAAGCTACTGTTCTTGTCAGTTTCCTAAGCAGAGTTGAACTAGATATGCCCCGTGTGTGTAGGAAGCACAGTTCTTTTGTTCTGAGCAAGATCACTGTTCTGGCCCTATAAGAAACACAGGAGAGTAGAAGAGTGCTGTTTTCTCAAAAGCAGAGTGTGTTTCTTGTAAGACGAGCTAGCGTTTGTTTCCCAGTCCTAAACAGAGTTGAATCCCATGCAGTTTCTGCTCCTACTAGCAAGAGTTGCTTTCTGCAAAGAAGAGTCACTATTGCGCTCCCATTGCCATACACAGTGCACATAGCACTCGCGTCTGTTCCCAGCAAGTACAGTGTATTGGACTGAAGAGAAGCTACTGTTCTTGTCAGTTTCCTAAGCAGAGTTGAACTAGATATGCCCCATGTGTGTAGGAAGCACAGTTCTTTTGTTCTGAGCAAGCTCACTGTTCTGGCCCTATAGGAAACACAGGAGAGTAGAAGAGTGCTGTTTTCTCATAAGCAGAGTGTATTTCTTGTAAGACGAGCTAGCATTTGTTTCCTAGTCGTAAATGGAGTTGAATCACATGCAGTTTCGGGTCCTATGAGCAAGAGTTGTTTTCTGCTAAGAAGAGTCACTACTGTGCTCCCATTGCCATACACAGTGCAAATAGCACTCGCGTCTGTTCCCTGCAAGTACAGTGTATTGGACTGAAGAGAAGCTACTGTTCTTGTCAGTTTCCTAAGCAGAGTTGAACTAGATATGCCCCGTGTGTGTAGGAAGCACAGTTCTTTTGTTCTGAGCAAGCTCAATGTTCTGGCCCTATAGGAAACACAGGAGAGTAGAAGAGTGCTGTTTTCTCAAAAGCAGAGTGTGTTTCTTGCAAGGCGAGCTAGCGTTTGTTTCCCAGTCCTAAACGGAGTTGAATCCCATGCAGTTTCTGGTCCTACGAGCAAGAGTTGTTTTCTGCTAAGAAGAGTCACTATTGAGGTCCCATTGCCATACACAGTGCAAATAGCACTCGCGTCTGTTCCCAGCAAGTACAGTGTATTGGAATGAAGAGAAGCTACTGTTCTTGTCAGTTTCCTAAGCAGAGTTGAACTAGATATGCCCCGTGTGTGTAGGAAGCACAGTTCTTATGTTCTGAGCAAGCTCACTGTTCTGGCCCTATAGGAAACACAGGAGAGTAGAAAAGTGCTGTTTTCTCAAAAGCAGAGTGTTTTTCTTGCAAGGCGAGCTAGCGTTTGTTTCCCAGTCCTAAACGGAGTTGAATCCCATGCAGTTTCTGCTCCTACTAGCAAGAGTTGCTTTCTGCTAAGAAGAGTCACTATTGCGCTCCCATTGCCATACACAATGCAAATAGCACTCGCGTCTGTTCCCAGCAAGTACAGTGTATTGGACTGAAGAGAAGCTACTGTTCTTGTCAGTTTCCTAAGCAGAGTTGAACTAGATATGCCACATGTGTGTAGGAAGCACAGTTCTTTTGTTCTGAGCAAGCTCACTGTTCTGGCCCTATAGGAAACACAGGAGAGTAGAAGAGTGCTGTTTTCTCAAAAGCAGAGTGTGTTTCTTGCAAGGCGAGCTAGCGTTTGTTTCCCAGTCCTAAACGGAGTTGAATCCCATGCATTTTCTGGTCCTACGAGCAAGAGTTGTTTTCTGCTAAGAAGAGTCACTATTGCGCTCCCATTGCCATACACAGTGCAAATAGCACTCGCGTCTGTTCCCAGCAAGTACAGTGTATTGGACTGAAGAGAAGCTACTGTTCTTGTCAGTTTCCTAAGCAGAGTTGAACTAGATATGCCCCGTGTGTGTAGGAAGCACAGTTCTTATGTTCTGAGCAAGCTCACTGTTCTGGCCCTATAGGAAACACAGGAGAGTAGAAGAGTGCTGTTTTCTCAAAAGCAGAGTGTGTTTCTTGCAAAGCGAGCTAGCGTTTGTTTCCCAGTCCTAAACGGAGTTGAATCCCATGCAGTTTCTGGTCCTACGAGCAAGAGTTGTTTTCTGCTAAGAAGAGTCACTATTGCGCTCCCATTGCCGTACACAGTGCAAATAGCACTCACGTCTGTTCCCAGCAAGTACAGTGTATTGGACTGAAGGGAAGCTACTGTTCTTGTCAGTTTCCTAAGCAGAGTTGAACTAGATATGCCACATGTGTGTAGGAAGCACAGTTCTTTTGTTCTGAGCAAGCTCACTGTTCTGGCCCTATAGGAAACACAGGAGAGTAGAAGAGTGCTGTTTTCTCAAAAGCAGAGTGTGTTTCTTGCAAGGCGAGCTAGCGTTTGTTTCCCAGTCCTAAACGGAGTTGAATCCCAT
Organism: Peromyscus eremicus; assembly: GCF_949786415.1. Lineage (NCBI taxonomy): Eukaryota > Metazoa > Chordata > Mammalia > Rodentia > Cricetidae > Peromyscus > Peromyscus eremicus. The sequence goes on along the minus strand of NW_026735458.1, from coordinate 49,721 downwards.
GCAGTTTCTGGTCCTACGAGCAAGAGTTGTTTTCTGCTAAGAAGAGTCACTATTGTGCTCCCATTGCCATACACAGTGCAAATAGCACTCGAGTCTGTTCCCAGCAAGTACAGTGTATTGGACTGAAGAGAAGCTACTGTTCTTGTCAGTTTCCTAAGCAGAGTTGAACTAGATATGCCCCGTGTGTGTAGGAAGCACAGTTCTTTTGTTCTGAGCAAGATCACTGTTCTGGCCCTATAAGAAACACAGGAGAGTAGAAGAGTGCTGTTTTCTCAAAAGCAGAGTGTGTTTCTTGTAAGGAGAGCTAGCGTTTGTTTCCCAGTCCTAAACGGAGTTGAATCCCATGCAGTTTCTGCTCCTACTAGCAAGAGTTGCTTTCTGCAAAGAAGAGTCACTATTGCGCTCCCATTGCCATACACAGTGCAAATAGCACTCGCGTCTGTTTCCAGCAAGTACAGTGTATTGGACTGAAGAGAAGCTACTGTTCTTGTCAGTTTCCTAAGCAGAGTTGAACTAGATATGCCACATGTGTATAGGAAGCACAGTTCTTTTGTTCTGAGCAAGCTCACTGTTCTGGCCCTATAGGAAACACAGGAGAGTAGAAGAGTGCTGTTTTCTCAAAAGCAGAGTGTGTTTCTTGCAAGGCGAGCTAGCGTTTGTTTCCCAGTCCTAAACGGAGTTGAATCCCATGCAGTTTCTGGTCCTACTAGCAAGAGTTGTTTTCTGCTAAGAAGAGTCACTATTGCGCTCCCATTGCCATACACAGTGCAAATAGCACTCGCGTCTGTTTCCAGCAAGTACAGTGTATTGGACTGAAGAGAAGCTACTGTTCTTGTCAGTTTGCTAAGCAGAGTTGAACTAGATATGCCCCGTGTGTAGGAAGCACAGTTCTTTTGTTCTGAGCAAGATCACTGTTCTGGCCCTATAAGAAACACAGGAGAGTAGAAGAGTGCTGTTTTCTCAAAAGCAGAGTGTGTTTCTTGTAAGGCGAGCTAGCGTTTGTTTCCCAGTCCTAAACGGAGTTGAATCCCATGCAGTTTCTGCTCCTACTAGCAAGGGTTGCTTTCTGCAAAGAAGAGTCACTATTGTGCTCCCATTGCCATACACAGTGCAAATAGCACTCGCGTCTGTTCCCAGCAAGTACAGTGTATTGGACTGAAGAGAAGCTACTGTTCTTGTCAGTTTCCTAAGCAGAGTTGAACTAGATATGCCACATGTGTGTAGGAAGCACAGTTCTTTTGTTCTGAGCAAGCTCACTGTTCTGGCCCTATAGGAAACACAGGAGAGTAGAAGAGTGCTGTTTTCTCAAAAGCGGAGTGTGTTTCTTGCAAGGCGAGCTAGCGTTTGTTTCCCAGTCCTAAACGGAGTTGAATCCCATGCAGTTTCTGGTCCTACTAGCAAGAGTTGTTTTCTGCTAAGAAGAGTCACTATTGCGCTCCCATTGCCATACACAGTGCAAATAGCACTCGCGTCTGTTCCCAGCAAGTACAGTGTATTGGACTGAAGAGAAGCTACTGTTCTTGTCAGTTTCCTAAGCAGAGTTGAACTAGATATGCACCGTGTGTGTAGGAAGCACAGTTCTTATGTTCTGAGCAAGCTCACTGTTCTGGCCCTATAGGAAACACAGGAGAGTAGTAGAGCGCTGTTTTCTCAAAAGCAGAGTGTGTTTCTTGCAAGGCGAGCTAGCGTTTGTTTCCCAGTCCTAAACGGAGTTGAATCCCATGCAGTTTCTGGTCCTATGAGCGAGAGTTGTTTTCTGCTAAGAAGAGTCACTATTGCGCTCCCATTGCCATACACAGTGCAAATAGCACTCGCGTCTGTTCCCAGCAAGTACAGTGTATTGGACTGAAGAGAAGATACTGTTCTGGTCAGTTTTTTAAGCAGAGTTGAACTAGATATGCCCCGTGTGTTTAGGAAGCACAGTTCTTTTGTTCTGAGCAAGCTCAATGTTCTGGCCCTATAGGAAACACAGGAGAGTAGAAGAGAGCTGTTTTCTCAAAAGCAGAGTGTGTTTCTTGCAAGGCGAGCTAGCGTTTGTTTCGCAGTCCTAAACGGAGTTGAATCCCATGCAGTTTCTGCTCCTACTAGCAAGAGTTGTTTTCTGCAAAGAAGAGTCACTATTGCGCTCCCATTGCCATACACAATGCAAATAGCACTCGCGTCTGTTCCCAGCAAGTACAGTGTATTGGACTGAAGAGAAGCTACTGTTCTTGTCAGTTTCCTAAGCAGAGTTGAACTAGATATGCCCCGTGTGTGTAGGAAGCACAGTTCTTTTGTTCTGAGCAAGCTCACTGTTGTGGCCCTATAGGAAACACAGGAGAGTAGAAGAGTGCTGTTTTCTCAAAAGCAGAGTGTGTTTCTTGCAAGGCGAGCTAGCGTTTGTTTCCCAGTCCTAAACGGAGTTGAATCCCATGCAGTTTCTGGTCCTACTAGCAAGAGTTGTTTTCTGCTAAGAAGAGTCACTATTGCGCTCCCATTGCCATACACAGTGCAAATAGCACTCGCGTCTGTTTCCAGCAAGTACAGTGTATTGGACTGAAGAGAAGCTACTGTTCTTGTCAGTTTGCTAAGCAGAGTTGAACTAGATATGCCCCGTGTGTAGGAAGCACAGTTCTTTTGTTCTGAGCAAGATCACTGTTCTGGCCCTATAAGAAACACAGGAGAGTAGAAGAGTGCTGTTTTCTCAAAAGCAGAGTGTGTTTCTTGTAAGGCGAGCTAGCGTTTGTTTCCCAGTCCTAAACGGAGTTGAATCCCATGCAGTTTCTGCTCCTACTAGCAAGGGTTGTTTTCTGCAAAGAAGAGTCACTATTGTGCTCCCATTGCCATACACAGTGCAAATAGCACTCGCGTCTGTTCCCAGCAAGTACAGTGTATTGGACTGAAGAGAAGCTACTGTTCTTGTCAGTTTCCTAAGCAGAGTTGAACTAGATATGCCACATGTGTGTAGGAAGCACAGTTCTTTTGTTCTGAGCAAGCTCACTGTTCTGGCCCTATAGGAAACACAGGAGAGTAGAAGAGTGCTGTTTTCTCAAAAGCGGAGTGTGTTTCTTGCAAGGCGAGCTAGCGTTTGTTTCCCAGTCCTAAACGGAGTTGAATCCCATGCAGTTTCTGGTCCTACTAGCAAGAGTTGTTTTCTGCTAAGAAGAGTCACTATTGCGCTCCCATTGCCATACACAGTGCAAATAGCACTCGCGTCTGTTCCCAGCAAGTACAGTGTATTGGACTGAAGAGAAGCTACTGTTCTTGTCAGTTTCCTAAGCAGAGTTGAACTAGATATGCACCGTGTGTGTAGGAAGCACAGTTCTTATGTTCTGAGCAAGCTCACTGTTCTGGCCCTATAGGAAACACAGGAGAGTAGTAGAGCGCTGTTTTCTCAAAAGCAGAGTGTGTTTCTTGCAAGGCGAGCTAGCGTTTGTTTCCCAGTCCTAAACGGAGTTGAATCCCATGCAGTTTCTGGTCCTATGAGCGAGAGTTGTTTTCTGCTAAGAAGAGTCACTATTGCGCTCCCATTGCCATACACAGTGCAAATAGCACTCGCGTCTGTTCCCAGCAAGTACAGTGTATTGGACTGAAGAGAAGATACTGTTCTGGTCAGTTTTTTAAGCAGAGTTGAACTAGATATGCCCCGTGTGTTTAGGAAGCACAGTTCTTTTGTTCTGAGCAAGCTCAATGTTCTGGCCCTATAGGAAACACAGGAGAGTAGAAGAGAGCTGTTTTCTCAAAAGCAGAGTGTGTTTCTTGCAAGGCGAGCTAGCGTTTGTTTCGCAGTCCTAAACGGAGTTGAATCCCATGCAGTTTCTGCTCCTACTAGCAAGAGTTGTTTTCTGCAAAGAAGAGTCACTATTGCGCTCCCATTGCCATACACAATGCAAATAGCACTCGCGTCTGTTCCCAGCAAGTACAGTGTATTGGACTGAAGAGAAGCTACTGTTCTTGTCAGTTTCCTAAGCAGAGTTGAACTAGATATGCCCCGTGTGTGTAGGAAGCACAGTTCTTTTGTTCTGAGCAAGCTCACTGTTGTGGCCCTATAGGAAACACAGGAGAGTAGAAGAGTGCTGTTTTCTCAAAAGCAGAGTGTGTTTCTTGCAAGGCGAGCTAGCGTTTGTTTCCCAGTCCTAAACGGAGTTGAATCCCATGCAGTTTCTGGTCCTACTAGCAAGAGTTGTTTTCTGCTAAGAAGAGTCACTATTGCGCTCCCATTGCCATACACAGTGCAAATAGCACTCGCGTCTGTTTCCAGCAAGTACAGTGTATTGGACTGAAGAGAAGCTACTGTTCTTGTCAGTTTGGTAAGCAGAGTTGAACTAGATATGCCCCGTGTGTAGGAAGCACAGTTCTTTTGTTCTGAGCAAGATCACTGTTCTGGCCCTATAAGAAACACAGGAGAGTAGAAGAGTGCTGTTTTCTCAAAAGCAGAGTGTGTTTCTTGTAAGGCGAGCTAGCGTTTGTTTCCCAGTCCTAAACGGAGTTGAATCCCATGCAGTTTCTGCTCCTACTAGCAAGGGTTGCTTTCTGCAAAGAAGAGTCACTATTGTGCTCCCATTGCCATACACAGTGCAAATAGCACTCGCGTCTGTTCCCAGCAAGTACAGTGTATTGGACTGAAGAGAAGCTACTGTTCTTGTCAGTTTCCTAAGCAGAGTTGAACTAGATATGCCACATGTGTGTAGGAAGCACAGTTCTTTTGTTCTGAGCAAGCTCACTGTTCTGGCCCTATAGGAAACACAGGAGAGTAGAAGAGTGCTGTTTTCTCAAAAGCGGAGTGTGTTTCTTGCAAGGCGAGCTAGCGTTTGTTTTCCAGTCCTAAACGGAGTTGAATCCCATGCAGTTTCTGGTCCTACTAGCAAGAGTTGTTTTCTGCTAAGAAGAGTCACTATTGCGCTCCCATTGCCATACACAGTGCAAATAGCACTCGCGTCTGTTCCCAGCAAGTACAGTGTATTGGACTGAAGAGAAGCTACTGTTCTTGTCAGTTTCCTAAGCAGAGTTGAACTAGATATGCCCCGTGTGTGTAGGAAGCACAGTTCTTATGTTCTGAGCAAGCTCACTGTTCTGGCCCTATAGGAAACACAGGAGAGTAGTAGAGCGCTGTTTTCTCAAAAGCAGAGTGTGTTTCTTGCAAGGCGAGCTAGCGTTTGTTTCCCAGTCCTAAACGGAGTTGAATCCCATGCAGTTTCTGGTCCTACGAGCGAGAGTTGTTTTCTGCTAAGAAGAGTCACTATTGCGCTCCCATTGCCATACACAGTGCAAATAGCACTCGCGTCTGTTCCCAGCAAGTACAGTGTATTGGACTGAAGAGAAGATACTGTTCTGGTCAGTTTTTTAAGCAGAGTTGAACTAGATATGCCCCGTGTGTTTAGGAAGCACAGTTCTTTTGTTCTGAGCAAGCTCAATGTTCTGGCCCTATAGGAAACACAGGAGAGTAGAAGAGAGCTGTTTTCTCAAAAGCAGAGTGTGTTTCTTGCAAGGCGAGCTAGCGTTTGTTTCGCAGTCCTAAACGGAGTTGAATCCCATGCAGTTTCTGCTCCTACTAGCAAGAGTTGTTTTCTGCAAAGAAGAGTCACTATTGCGCTCCCATTGCCATACACAATGCAAATAGCACTCGCGTCTGTTCCCAGCAAGTACAGTGTATTGGACTGAAGAGAAGCTACTGTTCTTGTCAGTTTCCTAAGCAGAGTTGAACTAGATATGCCCCGTGTGTGTAGGAAGCACAGTTCTTTTGTTCTGAGCAAGCTCACTGTTGTGGCCCTATAGGAAACACAGGAGAGTAGAAGAGTGCTGTTTTCTCAAAAGCAGAGTGTGTTTCTTGCAAGGCGAGCTAGCCTTTTTTTCCCAGTCCTAAACGGAGTTGAATCCCATGCAGTTTCTGGTCCTACGAGCAAGAGTTGTTTTCTGCTAAGAAGAGTCACTATTGCGTTCCCATTGCCATACACAGTGCAAATAGCACTCGCGTCTGTTCCCAGCAAGTACAGTGTATTGGACTGAAGAGAAGCTACTGTTCTTGTCAGTTTCCTAAGCAGAGTTGAACTAGATATGCCCCGTGTGTGTAGGAAGCACAGTTCTTTTGTTCTGAGCAAGCTCACTGTTCTGGCCCTATATAAAACACAGGAGAGTACAAGAGTGCTGTTTTCTCAAAAGCAGAGTGTGTTTCTTGCAAGGCGAGCTAGCGTTTGTTTCCCAGTCCTAAACGGAGTTGAATCCCATGCAGTTTCTGGTCCTACGAGCAAGAGTTATTTTCTGCTAAGAAGAGTCACTATTGAGGTCCCTTTGCCATACACAGTGCAAATAGCACTCGCGTCTGTTCCCAGCAAGTACAGTGTATTGGACTGAAGAGAAGCTACTGTTCTTGTCAGTTTCCTAAGCAGAGTTGAACTAGATATGCCCCGTGTGTGAAGGAAGCACAGTTCTTATGTTCTGAGCAAGCTCACTGTTCTGGCCCTATATAAAACACAGGAGAGTAGAAGAGTGCTGTTTTCTCAAAAGCAGAGTGTGTTTCTTGCAAGGCGAGCTAGCGTTTGTTTCCCAGTCCTAAACGGAGTTGAATCCCATGCAGTTTCTGGTCCTACGAGCAAGAGTTGTTTTCTGCTAAGAAGAGTCACTATTGAGGTCCCATTGCCATACACAGTGCAAATAGCACTCGCGTCTGTTTCCAGCAAGTACAGTGTATTGGACTGAAGAGAAGCTACTGTTCTTGTCAGTTTCCTAAGCAGAGTTGAACTAGATATGCCACATGTGTGTAGGAAGCACAGTTCTTTTGTTCTGAGCAAGCTCACTGTTCTGGCCCTATAGGAAACACAGGAGAGTAGAAGAGTGCTGTTTTCTGAAAAGCAGAGTGTGTTTCTTGCAAGGCGAGCTAGCGTTTGTTTCCCAGTCCTAAACGGAGTTGAATCCCATGCAGTTTCTGGTCCTACTAGCAAGAGTTGTTTTCTGCTAAGAAGAGTCACTATTGCGCTCCCATTGCCATACACAGTGCAAATAGCACTCGCGTCTGTTCCCAGCAAGTACAGTGTATTGGACTGAAGAGAAGCTACTGTTCTTGTCAGTTTCCTAAGCAGAGTTGAACTAGATATGCACCGTGTGTGTAGGAAGCACAGTTCTTATGTTCTGAGCAAGCTCACTGTTCTGGCCCTATAGGAAACACAGGAGAGTAGTAGAGCGCTGTTTTCTCAAAAGCAGAGTGTGTTTCTTGCAAGGCGAGCTAGCGTTTGTTTCCCAGTCCTAAACGGAGTTGAATCCCATGCAGTTTCTGGTCCTATGAGCGAGAGTTGTTTTCTGCTAAGAAGAGTCACTATTGCGCTCCCATTGCCATACACAGTGCAAATAGCACTCGCGTCTGTTCCCAGCAAGTACAGTGTATTGGACTGAAGAGAAGATACTGTTCTGGTCAGTTTTTTAAGCAGAGTTGAACTAGATATGCCCCGTGTGTTTAGGAAGCACAGTTCTTTTGTTCTGAGCAAGCTCAATGTTCTGGCCCTATAGGAAACACAGGAGAGTAGAAGAGAGCTGTTTTCTCAAAAGCAGAGTGTGTTTCTTGCAAGGCGAGCTAGCGTTTGTTTCGCAGTCCTAAACGGAGTTGAATCCCATGCAGTTTCTGCTCCTACTAGCAAGAGTTGTTTTCTGCAAAGAAGAGTCACTATTGCGCTCCCATTGCCATACACAATGCAAATAGCACTTGCGTCTGTTCCCAGCAAGTACAGTGTATTGGACTGAAGAGAAGCTACTGTTCTTGTCAGTTTCCTAAGCAGAGTTGAACTAGATATGCCCCGTGTGTGTAGGAAGCACAGTTCTTTTGTTCTGAGCAAGCTCACTGTTGTGGCCCTATAGGAAACACAGGAGAGTAGAAGAGTGCTGTTTTCTCAAAAGCAGAGTGTGTTTCTTGCAAGGCGAGCTAGCGTTTGTTTCCCAGTCCTAAACGGAGTTGAATCCCATGCAGTTTCTGGTCCTACTAGCAAGAGTTGTTTTCTGCTAAGAAGAGTCACTATTGCGCTCCCATTGCCATACACAGTGCAAATAGCACTCGCGTCTGTTTCCAGCAAGTACAGTGTATTGGACTGAAGAGAAGCTACTGTTCTTGTCAGTTTGCTAAGCAGAGTTGAACTAGATATGCCCCGTGTGTAGGAAGCACAGTTCTTTTGTTCTGAGCAAGATCACTGTTCTGGCCCTATAAGAAACACAGGAGAGTAGAAGAGTGCTGTTTTCTCAAAAGCAGAGTGTGTTTCTTGTAAGGCGAGCTAGCGTTTGTTTCCCAGTCCTAAACGGAGTTGAATCCCATGCAGTTTCTGCTCCTACTAGCAAGGGTTGCTTTCTGCAAAGAAGAGTCACTATTGTGCTCCCATTGCCATACACAGTGCAAATAGCACTCGCGTCTGTTCCCAGCAAGTACAGTGTATTGGACTGAAGAGAAGCTACTGTTCTTGTCAGTTTCCTAAGCAGAGTTGAACTAGATATGCCACATGTGTGTAGGAAGCACAGTTCTTTTGTTCTGAGCAAGCTCACTGTTCTGGCCCTATAGGAAACACAGGAGAGTAGAAGAGAGCTGTTTTCTCAAAAGCAGAGTGTGTTTCTTGCAAGGCGAGCTAGCGTTTGTTTCGCAGTCCTAAACGGAGTTGAATCCCATGCAGTTTCTGCTCCTACTAGCAAGAGTTGTTTTCTGCAAAGAAGAGTCACTATTGCGCTCCCATTGCCATACACAATGCAAATAGCACTCGCGTCTGTTCCCAGCAAGTACAGTGTATTGGACTGAAGAGAAGCTACTGTTCTTGTCAGTTTCCTAAGCAGAGTTGAACTAGATATGCCCCGTGTGTGTAGGAAGCACAGTTCTTTTGTTCTGAGCAAGCTCACTGTTGTGGCCCTATAGGAAACACAGGAGAGTAGAAGAGTGCTGTTTTCTCAAAAGCAGAGTGTGTTTCTTGCAAGGCGAGCTAGCCTTTTTTTCCCAGTCCTAAACGGAGTTGAATCCCATGCAGTTTCTGGTCCTACGAGCAAGAGTTGTTTTCTGCTAAGAAGAGTCACTATTGCGTTCCCATTGCCATACACAGTGCAAATAGCACTCGCGTCTGTTCCCAGCAAGTACAGTGTATTGGACTGAAGAGAAGCTACTGTTCTTGTCAGTTTCCTAAGCAGAGTTGAACTAGATATGCCCCGTGTGTGTAGGAAGCACAGTTCTTTTGTTCTGAGCAAGCTCACTGTTCTGGCCCTATATAAAACACAGGAGAGTACAAGAGTGCTGTTTTCTCAAAAGCAGAGTGTGTTTCTTGCAAGGCGAGCTAGCGTTTGTTTCCCAGTCCTAAACGGAGTTGAATCCCATGCAGTTTCTGGTCCTACGAGCAAGAGTTATTTTCTGCTAAGAAGAGTCACTATTGAGGTCCCTTTGCCATACACAGTGCAAATAGCACTCGCGTCTGTTCCCAGCAAGTACAGTGTATTGGACTGAAGAGAAGCTACTGTTCTTGTCAGTTTCCTAAGCAGAGTTGAACTAGATATGCCCCGTGTGTGAAGGAAGCACAGTTCTTATGTTCTGAGCAAGCTCACTGTTCTGGCCCTATATAAAACACAGGAGAGTAGAAGAGTGCTGTTTTCTCAAAAGCAGAGTGTGTTTCTTGCAAGGCGAGCTAGCGTTTGTTTCCCAGTCCTAAACGGAGTTGAATCCCATGCAGTTTCTGGTCCTACGAGCAAGAGTTGTTTTCTGCTAAGAAGAGTCACTATTGAGGTCCCATTGCCATACACAGTGCAAATAGCACTCGCGTCTGTTTCCAGCAAGTACAGTGTATTGGACTGAAGAGAAGCTACTGTTCTTGTCAGTTTCCTAAGCAGAGTTGAACTAGATATGCCACATGTGTGTAGGAAGCACAGTTCTTTTGTTCTGAGCAAGCTCACTGTTCTGGCCCTATAGGAAACACAGGAGAGTAGAAGAGTGCTGTTTTCTGAAAAGCAGAGTGTGTTTCTTGCAAGGCGAGCTAGCGTTTGTTTCCCAGTCCTAAAGGGAGTTGAATCCCATGCATTTTCTGGTCCTACTAGCAAGAGTTGTTTTCTGCTAAGAAGAGTCACTATTGCGCTCCCATTGCCATACACAGTGCAAATAGCACTCGCGTCTGTTCCCAGCAAGTACAGTGTATTGGACTGAAGAGAAGCTACTGTTCTTGTCAGTTTTTTAAGCAGAGTTGAACTAGATATGCCACATGTGTGTAGGAAGCACAGTTCTTTTGTTCTGAGCAAGCTCACTGTTCTGGCCCTATAGGAAACACAGGAGATGTGAAGAGTGCTGTTTTCTCAAAAGCAGAGTGTGTTTCTTGCAAGGCGAGCTAGCATTTGTTTCCCAGTCCTAAACGGAGTTGAATCCCATGCAGTTTCTGGTCCTATGAGCAAGAGTTGTTTTCTGCTAAGAAGAGTCAATATTGCGCTCCCACTGCTGTACACTGTGCAAATAGCACTCGCGTCTGTTCCCAGCAAGTACAGTGTATTGGACTGAAGAGAAGCTACTGTTCTTGTCAGTTTCCTAAGCAGAGTTGAACTAGATATGCCCCGTGTGTGTAGGAAGCACAGTTCTTTTGTTCTGAGCAAGCTCACTGTTCTGGCCCTATAGGAAACACAGGAGAGTAGAAGAGTGCTGTTTTCTCAAAAGCAGAGTGTGTTTCTTGCAAGGCGAGCTAGCGTTTGTTTCCCAGTCCTAAACGGAGTTGAATCCCATGCAGTTTCTGGTCCTACTAGCAAGAGTTGTTTTCTGCTAAGAAGAGTCACTATTGTGCTCCCATTGCCATACACAGTGCAAATAGCACTCGCGTCTGTTTCCAGCAAGTACAGTGTATTGGACTGAAGAGAAGCTACTGTTCTTGTCAGTTTCCTAAGCAGAGTTGAACTAGATATGCCCCGTGTGTGTAGGAAGCACAGTTCTTTTGTTCTGAGCAAGCTCACTGTTCTGGCCCTATAGGAAACACAGGAGAGTAGAAGAGTGCTGTTTTCTCAAAAGCAGAGTGTGTTTCTTGCAAGGCGAGCTAGCGTTTGTTTACCAGTCCTAAACGGAGTTGAATCCCATGCATTTTCTGGTCCTACGAGCAAGAGTTGTTTTCTGCTAAGAAGAGTCACTATTGCGCTCCCATTGCCATACACAGTGCAAATAGCACTCGCGTCTGTTCCCAGCAAGTACAGTGTATTGGACTGAAGAGAAGCTACTGTTCTTGTCAGTTTCCTAAGGAGAGTTGAACTAGATATGCCCCGTGTGTGTAGGAAGCACAGTTCTTATATTCTGAGCAAGCTCACTGTTCTGGACCTATAGGAAACACAGGAGAGTAGAAGAGTGCTGTTTTCTCAAAAGCAGAGTGTGTTTCTTGCAAGGCGAGCTAGCGTTTGTTTCCCAGTCCTAAACGGAGTTGAATCCCATGCAGTTTCTGCTCCTACTAGCAAGAGTTGTTTTCTGCTAAGAAGAGTCACTATTGCGCTCCCATTGCCATACACAGTGCAAATAGCACTCGCGTCTGTTCCCAGCAAGTACAGTGTATTGGACTGAAGAGAAGCTACTGTTCTTGTCAGTTTCCTAAGCAGAGTTGAACTAGATATGCCCCGTGTGTGTAGGAAGCACAGTTCTTTTGTTCTGAGCAAGCTCACTGTTCTGGCCCTATAGGAAACACAGGAGAGTAGAAGAGTGCTGTTTTCTCAAAAGCAGAGTGTGTTTCTTGCAAAGCGAGCTAGCGTTTGTTTCCCAGTCCTAAACGGAGTTGAATCCCATGCAGTTTCTGGTCCTACGAGCAAGAGTTGTTTTCTGCTAAGAAGAGTCACTATTGAGGTCCCATTGCCATACACAATGCAAATAGCACTCGCGTCTGTTTCCAGCAAGTACAGTGTATTGGACTGAAGAGAAGCTACTGTTCTTGTCAGTTTCCTAAGCAGAGTTGAACTAGATATGCCACATGTGTGTAGGAAGCACAGTTCTTTTGTTCTGAGCAAGCTCACTGTTCTGGCCCTATAGGAAACACAGGAGAGTAGAAGAGTGCTGTTTTCTGAAAAGCAGAGTGTGTTTCTTGCAAGGCGAGCTAGCGTTTGTTTCCCAGTCCTAAAGGGAGTTGAATCCCATGCATTTTCTGGTCCTACGAGCAAGAGTTGTTTTCTGCTAAGAAGAGTCACTATTGCGCTCCCATTGCCATACACAGTGCAAATAGCACTCGCGTCTGTTCCCAGCAAGTACAGTGTATTGGACTGAAGAGAAGCTACTGTTCTTGTCAGTTTCCTAAGCAGAGTTGAACTAGATATGCCACATGTGTGTAGGAAGCACAGTTCTTTTGTTCTGAGCAAGCTCACTGTTCTGGCCCTATAGGAAACACAGGAGAGTAGAAGAGTGCTGTTTTCTCAAAAGCAGAGTGTGTTTCTTGCAAGGCGAGCTAGCATTTGTTTCCCAGTCCTAAACGGAGTTGAATCCCATGCAGTTTCTGGTCCTATGAGCAAGAGTTGTTTTCTGCTAAGAAGAGTCAATATTGCGCTCCCACTGCCGTACACTGTGCAAATAGCACTCGCGTCTGTTCCCAGCAAGTACAGTGTATTGGACTGAAGAGAAGCTACTGTTCTTGTCAGTTTCCTAAGCAGAGTTGAACTAGATATGCCCCGTGTGTGTAGGAAGCACAGTTCTTTTGTTCTGAGCAAGCTCACTGTTCTGGCCCTATAGGAAACACAGGAGAGTAGAAGAGTGCTGTTTTCTCAAAAGCAGAGTGTGTTTCTTGCAAGGCGAGCTAGCGTTTGTTTCCCAGTCCTAAACGGAGTTGAATCCCATGCAGTTTCTGGTCCTACTAGCAAGAGTTGTTTTCTGCTAAGAAGAGTCACTATTGTGCTCCCATTGCCATACACAGTGCAAATAGCACTCGCGTCTGTTTCCAGCAAGTACAGTGTATTGGACTGAAGAGAAGCTACTGTTCTTGTCAGTTTCCTAAGCAGAGTTGAACTAGATATGCCCCGTGTGTGTAGGAAGCACAGTTCTTTTGTTCTGAGCAAGATCACTGTTCTGGCCCTATAAGAAACACAGGAGAGTAGAAGAGTGCTGTTTTCTCAAAAGCAGAGTGTGTTTCTTGTAAGGCGAGCTAGCGTTTGTTTCACAGTCCTAAACGGAGTTGAATCCCATGCAGTTTCTGCTCCTACTAGCAAGAGTTGCTTTCTGCAAAGAAGAGTCACTATTGCGCTCCCATTGCCATACACAGTGCAAATAGCACTCGCGTCTGTTTCCAGCAAGTACAGTGTATTGGACTGAAGAGAAGCTACTGTTCTTGTCAGTTTCCTAAGCAGAGTTGAACTAGATATGCCACATGTGTGTAGGAAGCACAGTTCTTTTGTTCTGAGCAAGCTCACTGTTCTGGCCCTATAGGAAACACAGGAGAGTAGAAGAGTGCTGTTTTCTCAAAAGCAGAGTGTGTTTCTTGCAAGGCGAGCTAGCGTTTGTTTACCAGTCCTAAACGGAGTTGAATCCCATGCATTTTCTGGTCCTACGAGCAAGAGTTGTTTTCTGCTAAGAAGAGTCACTAATGCGCTCCCATTGCCATACACAGTGCAAATAGCACTCGCGTCTGTTCCCAGCAAGTACAGTGTATTGGACTGAAGAGAAGCTACTGTTCTTGTCAGTTTCCTAAGGAGAGTTGAACTAGATATGCCCCGTGTGTGTAGGAAGCACAGTTCTTATATTCTGAGCAAGCTCACTGTTCTGGCCCTATAGGAAACACAGGAGAGTAGAAGAGTGCTGTTTTCTCAAAAGCAGAGTGTGTTTCTTGCAAGGCGAGCTAGCGTTTGTTTCCCAGTCCTAAACGGAGTTGAATCCCATGCAGTTTCTGCTCCTACTAGCAAGAGTTGTTTTCTGCTAAGAAGAGTCACTATTGCGCTCCCATTGCCATACACAGTGCAAATAGCACTCGCGTCTGTTCCCAGCAAGTACAGTGTATTGGACTGAAGAGAAGCTACTGTTCTTGTCAGTTTCCTAAGCAGAGTTGAACTAGATATGCCCCGTGTGTGTAGGAAGCACAGTTCTTTTGTTCTGAGCAAGCTCACTGTTCTGGCCCTATAGGAAACACAGGAGAGTAGAAGAGTGCTGTTTTCTCAAAAGCAGAGTGCATTTCTTGCAAGGCGGGCTAACGTTTGTTTCCCAGTCCTAAACGGAGTTGAATCCCATGCAGTTTCTGGTCCTACGAGCAAGAGTTGTTTTCTGCTAAGAAGAGTCACTATTGAGGTCCCATTGCCATAAACAGTGCAAATAGCACTCGCGTCTGTTCCCAGCAAGTACAGTGTATTGGACTGAAGAGAAGCTACTGTTCTTGTCAGTTTCCTAAGCAGAGTTGAACTAGATATGCCCCGTGTGTGTAGGAAGCACAGTTCTTTTGTTCTGAGCAAGCTCAATGTTCTGGCCCTATAGGAAACACAGGAGAGTAGAAGAGTGCTGTTTTCTCAAAAGCAGAGTGTGTTTCTTGCAAGGCGAGCTAGCGTTTGTTTCCCAGTCCTAAACGGAGTTGAATCCCATGCAGTTTCTGGTCCTACAATCAAGAGTTGTGTTCTGCTAAGAAGAGACACTATTGCGCTCCCATTGCCATACACAGTTCAAATAGCACTCGCGTCTGTTCCGAGCAAGTACAGTGTATTGGACTGAAGAGAAGCTACTGTTCTTGTCAGTTTCCTAAACAGAGTTGAACTAGATATGCCCCGTGTGTGTAGGAAGCACAGTTCTTTTGTTCTGAGCAAGCTCACTGTTCTGGCCCTATAGGAAACACAGGAGAGTAGAAGAGTGATGTTTTCTCATAAGCAGAGTGTATTTCTTGTAAGGCGAGCTAGCATTTGTTTCCCAGTCGTAAATGGAGTTGAAACACATGCAGTTTCTGGTCCTATGAGCAAGAGTTGTTTTCTGCTAAGAAGTGTCACTATTGCCCTCCCATTGCCATACACAGTGCAAATAGCACTCGCGTCTGTTCCCAGCAAGTACAGTGTATTGGACTGAAGAGAAGCTACTGTTCTTGTCAGTTTCCTAAGCAGAGTTGAACTAGATATGCCCCGTGTGTGTAGGAAGCACAGTTCTTTTGTTCTGAGCAAGCTCACTGTTCTGGCCCTATAGGAAACACAGGAGAGTAGAAGAGTGCTGTTTTCTCAAAAGCAGAGTGTGTTTCTTGCAAGGCGAGCTAGCGTTTGTTTCCCAGTCCTAAACGGAGTTGAATCCCATGCAGTTTCTGCTACTACTAGCAAGAGTTGCTTTCTGCAAAGAAGAGTCACTATTGTGCTCCCATTGCCATACACAGTGCAAATTGCACTCGCGTCTGTTTCCAGCAAGTACAGTGTATTGGACTGAAGAGAAGCTACTGTTCTTGTCAGTTTCCTAAGCAGAGTTGAACTAGATATGCCCCGTGTGTGTAGGAAGCACAGTTCTTTTGTTCTGAGCAAGCTCACTGTTCTGGCCCTATAGGAAACACAGGAGAGTAGAAGAGTGCTGTTTTCTCAAAAGCAGAGTGTGTTTCTTGCAAGGCGAGCTAGCGTTTGTTTCCCAGTCCTAAACGGAGTTGAATCCCATGCAGTTTCTGGTCCTACTAGCAAGAGTTGTTTTCTGCTAAGAAGAGTCACTATTGTGCTCCCATTGCCATACACAGTGCAAATAGCACTTGCGTCTGTTCCCAGCAAGTACAGTGTATTGGACTGAAGAGAAGCTACTGTTCTTGTCAGTTTCCTAAGCAGAGTTGAACTAGATATGCCCCGTGTGTGTAGGAAGCACAGTTCTTTTGTTCTGAGCAAGATCACTGTTCTGGCCCTATAAGAAACACAGGAGAGTAGAAGAGTGCTGTTTTCTCAAAAGCAGAGTGTGTTTCTTGCAAGGCGAGCTAGCGTTTGTTTCCCAGTCCTAAACGGAGTTGAATCCCATGCAGTTTCTGGTCCTATGAGCAAGAGTTGCGTTCTGCTAAGAAGAGTCACTATTGTGCTCCCATTGCCATACACAGTGCAAATAGCACTCGCGTCTGTTCCCAGCAAGTACAGTGTATTGGACTGAAGAGAAGCTACTGTTCTTGTCAGTTTCCTAAGCAGAGTTGAACTAGATATGCCCCGTGTGTGTAGGAAGCATAGTTCTTTTGTTCTGAGCAAGCTCACTGTTCTGGCCCTATAGGAAACACAGGAGAGTAGAAGAGTGCTGTTTTCTCAAAAGCAGAGTGCATTTCTTGCAAGGCGAGCTAGCGTTTGTTTCCCAGTCCTAAACGGAGTTGAATCCCATGCAGTTTCTGGTCCTACGAGCAAGAGTTGTTTTCTGCTAAGAAGAGTCACTATTGAGGTCCCATTGCCATAAACAGTGCAAATAGCACTCGCGTCTGTTCCCAGCAAGTACAGTGTATTGGACTGAAGAGAAGCTACTGTTCTTGTCAGTTTCCTAAGCAGAGTTGAACTAGATATGCCCCGTGTGTGTAGGAAGCACAGTTCTTTTGTTCTGAGCAAGCTCAATGTTCTGGCCCTATAGGAAACACAGCAGAGTAGAAGAGTGCTGTTTTCTCAAAAGCAGAGTGTGTTTCTTGCAAGGCGAGCTGGCGTTTGTTTCCCAGTCCTAAACGGAGTTGAATCCCATGCAGTTTCTGGTCCTACAATCAAGAGTTGTGTTCTGCTAAGAAGAGTCACTATTGCGCTCCCATTGCCATACACAGTGCAAATAGCACTCGCGTCTGTTCCGAGCAAGTACAGTGTATTGGACTGAAGAGAAGCTACTGTTCTTGTCAGTTTCCTAAGCAGAGTTGAACTAGATATGCCCCGTGTGTGTAGGAAGCACAGTTCTTTTGTTCTGAGCAAGCTCACTGTTCTGGCCCTATAGGAAACACAGGAGAGTAGAAGAGTGCTGTTTTCTCAAAAGCAGAGTGCGTTTCTTGCAAGGCCAGCTAGCGTTTGTTTCCCAGTCCTAAACGGAGTTGAATCCCATGCAGTTTACGGTCCTACGAGCAAGAGTTGTTTTCTGCTAAGAAGAGTCACTATTGCGCTCCCATTGCCATACACAGTGCAAATAGCACTCGCATCTGTTCCCAGCAAGTACAGTGTATTGGACTGAAGAGAAGCTACTGTTCTTGTCAGTTTTTTAAGCAGAGTTGAACTAGATATGCCCCGTGTGTGTAGGAAGCACAGTTCTTTTGTTCTGAGCAAGCTCACTTTTCTGGCCCTATAGGAAACACAGGAGAGTAGAAGAGTGCTGTTTTCTAATAAGCAGAGTGTATTTCTTGTAAGGCGAGCTAGCATTTGTTTCCCAGTCGTAAATGGAGGTGAAACACATGCAGTTTCTGGTCCTATGAGCAAGAGTTGTTTTCTGCTAAGAAGAGTCACTATTGCGCTCCCATTGCCATACACAGTGCAAATAGCACTGGCGTCTGTTCCGAGCAAGTACAGTGTATTGGACTGAAAAGAAGCTACTGTTCTTGTCAGTTTCCTAAGCAGAGTTGAACTAGATATGCCCCGTGTGTTTAGGAAGCATAGTTCTTTTGTTCTGAACAAGCTCAATGTTCTGGACCTATAGGAAACACAGGAGAGTAGAAGAGAGCTGTTTTCTCAAAGCAGAGTGTGTTTCTTGTAACGCGAGCTAGCGTTTGTTTCCCAGTCCTAAACGGAGTTGAATCCCATGCAGTTTCTGCTCCTACTAGCAAGAGTTGTTTTCTGCAAAGAAGAGTCACTATTGCGCTCCCATTGCCATACACAGTGCAAATAGCACTCGCGTCTGTTCCCAGCAAGTACAGTGTATTGGACTGAAGAGAAGCTACTGTTCTTGTCAGTTTCCTAAGCAGAGTTGAACTAGATATGCCCCGTGTGTGTAGGAAGCACAGTTCTTTTGTTCTGAGCAAGCTCACTGTTCTGGCCCTATAGGAAACACAGGAGAGTAGAAGAGTGCTGTTTTCTCAAAAGCAGAGTGCATTTCTTGCAAGGTGAGCTAGCGTTTCTTTCCCAGTCCTAAACGGAGTTGAATCCCATGCAGTTTCTGGTCCTACGAGCAAGAGTTGTTTTCTGCTAAGAAGAGTCACTATTGAGGTCCCATTGCCATAAACAGTGCAAATAGCACTCGCGTCTGTTCCCAGCAAGTACAGTGTATTGGACTGAAGAGAAGCTACTGTTCTTGTCAGTTTCCTAAGCAGAGTTGAACTAGATATGCCCCGTGTGTGTAGGAAGCACAGTTCTTTTGTTCTGAGCAAGCTCAATGTTCTGGCCCTATAGGAAACACAGGAGAGTAGAAGAGTGCTGTTTTCTCAAAAGCAGAGTGTGTTTCTTGCAAGGCGAGCTAGCGTTTGTTTCCCAGTCCTAAACGGAGTTGAATCCCATGCAGTTTCTGGTCCTACGAGCAAGAGTTGTTTTCTGCAAAGAAGAGTCACTATTGCGCTCCCATTGCCATACACAGTGCAAATAGCACTCGCGTCTGTTCCCAGCAAGTACAGTGTATTGGACTGAAGAGAAGCTACTGTTCTTGTCAGTTTCCTAAGCAGAGTTGAACTAGATATGCCCCGTGTGTGTAGGAAGCACAGTTCTTTTGTTCTGAGCAAGCTCACTGTTCTGGCCCTATAAGAAACACAGGAGAGTAGAAGAGTGCTGTTTTCTCAAAAGCAGAGTGTGTTTCTTGTAAGGCGAGCTAGCGTTTGTTTCCCAGTCCTAAACGGAGTTGAATCCCATGCAGTTTACGGTCCTACGAGCAAGAGTTGTTTTCTGCTAAGAAGAGTCACTATTGCGCTCCCATTGCCATACACAGTGCAAATAGCACTCGCATCTGTTCCCAGCAAGTACAGTGTATTGGACTGAAGAGAAGCTACTGTTCTTGTCAGTTTTTTAAGCAGAGTTGAACTAGATATGCCCCGTGTGTGTAGGAAGCACAGTTCTTTTGTTCTGAGCAAGCTCACTTTTCTGGCCCTATAGGAAACACAGGAGAGTAGAAGAGTGCTGTTTTCTAATAAGCAGAGTGTATTTCTTGTAAGGCGAGCTAGCATTTGTTTCCCAGTCGTAAATGGAGTTGAAACACATGCAGTTTCTGGTCCTATGAGCAAGAGTTGTTTTCTGCTAAGAAGAGTCACTATTGCGCTCCCATTGCCATACACAGTGCAAATAGCACTGGCGTCTGTTCCGAGCAAGTACAGTGTATTGGACTGAAGAGAAGCTACTGTTCTTGTCAGTTTCCTAAGCAGAGTTGAACTAGATATGCCCCGTGTGTTTAGGAAGCATAGTTCTTTTGTTCTGAACAAGCTCAATGTTCTGGACCTATAGGAAACACAGGAGAGTAGAAGAGAGCTGTTTTCTCAAAGCAGAGTGTGTTTCTTGTAACGCGAGCTAGCGTTTGTTTCCCAGTCCTAAACGGAGTTGAATCCCATGCAGTTTCTGCTCCTACTAGCAAGAGTTGTTTTCTGCAAAGAAGAGTCACTATTGCGCTCCCATTGCCATACACAGTGCAAATAGCACTCGCGTCTGTTCTCAGCAAGTACAGTGTATTGGACTGAAGAGAAGCTACTGTTCTTGTCAGTTTCCTAAGCAGAGTTGAACTAGATATGCCCCGTGTGTGTAGGAAGCACAGTTCTTTTGTTCTGAGCAAGCTCACTGTTCTGGCCCTATAGGAAACACAGGAGAGTAGAAGAGTGCTGTTTTCTCAAAAGCAGAGTGCATTTCTTGCAAGGTGAACTAGCGTTTCTTTCCCAGTCCTAAACGGAGTTGAATCCCATGCAGTTTCTGGTCCTACGAGCAAGAGTTGTTTTCTGCTAAGAAGAGTCACTATTGAGGTCCCATTGCCATAAACAGTGCAAATAGCACTCGCGTCTGTTCCCAGCAAGTACAGTGTATTGGACTGAAGAGAAGCTACTGTTCTTGTCAGTTTCCTAAGCAGAGTTGAACTAGATATGCCCCGTGTGTGTAGGAAGCACAGTTCTTTTGTTCTGAGCAAGCTCAATGTTCTGGCCCTATAGGAAACACAGGAGAGTAGAAGAGTGCTGTTTTCTCAAAAGCAGAGTGTGTTTCTTGCAAGGCGAGCTAGCGTTTGTTTCCCAGTCCTAAACGGAGTTGAATCCCATGCAGTTTCTGGTCCTACGAGCAAGAGTTGTTTTCTGCAAAGAAGAGTCACTATTGCGCTCCCATTGCCATACACAGTGCAAATAGCACTCGCGTCTGTTCCCAGCAAGTACAGTGTATTGGACTGAAGAGAAGCTACTGTTCTTGTCAGTTTCCAAAGCAGAGTTGAACTAGATATGCCCCGTGTGTGTAGGAAGCACAGTTCTTTTGTTCTGAGCAAGCTCACTGTTCTGGCCCTATAAGAAACACAGGAGAGTAGAAGAGTGCTGTTTTCTCAAAAGCAGAGTGTGTTTCTTGTAAGGCGAGCTAGCGTTTGTTTCCCAGTCCTAAACGGAGTTGAATCCCATGCAGTTTCTGCTCCTACTAGCAAGAGTTGCTTTCTGCAAAGAAGAGTCACTATTGCGCTCCCATTGCCATACACAGTGCAAATAGCACTCGCGTCTGTTTCCAGCAAGTACAGTGTATTGGACTGAAGAGAAGCTACTGTTCTTGTCAGTTTCCTAAGCAGAGTTGAACTAGATATGCCCCGTGTGTGTAGGAAGCACAGTTCTTTTGTTCTGAGCAAGCTCACTGTTCTGGCCCTATAGGAAACACAGGAGAGTAGAAGAGTGCTGTTTTCTCAAAAGCAGAGTGTGTTTCTTGCAAGGCGAGCTAGCGTTTGTTTCCCAGTCCTAAACGGAGTTGAATCCCATGCAGTTTCTGGTCCTACTAGCAAGAGTTGTTTTCTGCTAAGAAGAGTCACTATTGCGCTCCCATTGCCATACACAGTGCAAATAGCACTCGCGTCTGTTCCCAGCAAGTACAGTGTATTGGACTGAAGAGAAGCTACTGTTCTTGTCAGTTTCCTAAGCAGAGTTGAAATAGATATGCCCCGTGTGTGTAGGAAGCACAGTTCTTTTGTTCTGAGCAAGATCACTGTTCTGGCCCAATAAGAAACACAGGAGAGTAGAAGAGTGCTGTTTTCTCAAAAGCAGAGTGTGTTTCTTGCAAGGCGAGCTAGCGTTTGTTTCCCAGTCTTAAACGGAGTTGAATCTGATGCAGTTTCTGGTCCTATGAGCAAGAGTTGCGTTCTGCTAAGAAGAGTCACTATTGCGCTCCCATTGCCATACACAGTGCAAATAGCACTCGCGTCTGTTTCCAGCAAGTACAGTGTATTGGACTGAAGAGAAGCTACTGTTCTTGTCAGTTTCCTAAGCAGAGTTGAACTAGATATGCCACATGTGTGTAGGAAGCACAGTTCTTTTGTTCTGAGCAAGCTCACTGTTCTGGCCCTATAGGAAACACAGGAGAGTAGAAGAGTGCTGTTTTCTCAAAAGCAGAGTGTGTTTCTTGCAAGGCGAGCTAGCGTTTGTTTACCAGTCCTAAACGGAGTTGAATCCCATGCATTTTCTGGTCCTACGAGCAAGAGTTGTTTTCTGCTAAGAAGAGTCACTAATGCGCTCCCATTGCCATACACAGTGCAAATAGCACTCGCGTCTGTTCCCAGCAAGTACAGTGTATTGGACTGAAGAGAAGCTACTGTTCTTGTCAGTTTCCTAAGCAGAGTTGAACTAGATATGCCCCGTGTGTGTAGGAAGCACAGTTCTTTTGTTCTGAGCAAGCTCAATGTTCTGGCCCTATAGGAAACACAGGAGAGTAGAAGAGTGCTGTTTTCTCAAAAGCAGAGTGTGTTTCTTGCAAGGCGAGCTAGCGTTTGTTTCCCAGTCCTAAACGGAGTTGAATCCCATGCAGTTTCTGGTCCTACAATCAAGAGTTGTGTTCTGCTAAGAAGAGACACTATTGCGCTCCCATTGCCATACACAGTTCAAATAGCACTCGCGTCTGTTCCGAGCAAGTACAGTGTATTGGACTGAAGAGAAGCTACTGTTCTTGTCAGTTTCCTAAACAGAGTTGAACTAGATATGCCCCGTGTGTGTAGGAAGCACAGTTCTTTTGTTCTGAGCAAGCTCACTGTTCTGGCCCTATAGGAAACACAGGAGAGTAGAAGAGTGATGTTTTCTCATAAGCAGAGTGTATTTCTTGTAAGGCGAGCTAGCATTTGTTTCCCAGTCGTAAATGGAGTTGAAACACATGCAGTTTCTGGTCCTATGAGCAAGAGTTGTTTTCTGCTAAGAAGAGTCACTATTGCCCTCCCATTGCCATACACAGTGCAAATAGCACTCGCGTCTGTTCCCAGCAAGTACAGTGTATTGGACTGAAGAGAAGCTACTGTTCTTGTCAGTTTCCTAAGCAGAGTTGAACTAGATATGCCCCGTGTGTGTAGGAAGCACAGTTCTTTTGTTCTGAGCAAGCTCACTGTTCTGGCCCTATAGGAAACACAGGAGAGTAGAAGAGTGCTGTTTTCTCAAAAGCAGAGTGTGTTTCTTGCAAGGCGAGCTAGCGTTTGTTTCCCAGTCCTAAACGGAGTTGAATCCCATGCAGTTTCTGCTCCTACTAGCAAGAGTTGCTTTCTGCAAAGAAGAGTCACTATTGTGCTCCCATTGCCATACACAGTGCAAATTGCACTCGCGTCTGTTTCCAGCAAGTACAGTGTATTGGACTGAAGAGAAGCTACTGTTCTTGTCAGTTTCCTAAGCAGAGTTGAACTAGATATGCCCCGTGTGTGTAGGAAGCACAGTTCTTTTGTTCTGAGCAAGCTCACTGTTCTGGCCCTATAGGAAACACAGGAGAGTAGAAGAGTGCTGTTTTCTCAAAAGCAGAGTGTGTTTCTTGCAAGGCGAGCTAGCGTTTGTTTCCCAGTCCTAAACGGAGTTGAATCCCATGCAGTTTCTGGTCCTACTAGCAAGAGTTGTTTTCTGCTAAGAAGAGTCACTATTGCGCTCCCATTGCCATACACAGTGCAAATAGCACTTGCGTCTGTTCCCAGCAAGTACAGTGTATTGGACTGAAGAGAAGCTACTGTTCTTGTCAGTTTCCTAAGCAGAGTTGAACTAGATATGCCCCGTGTGTGTAGGAAGCACAGTTCTTTTGTTCTGAGCAAGATCACTGTTCTGGCCCTATAAGAAACACAGGAGATTAGAAGAGTGCTGTTTTCTCAAAAGCAGAGTGTGTTTCTTGCAAGGCGAGCTAGCGTTTGTTTCCCAGTCCTAAACGGAGTTGAATCCCATGCAGTTTCTGGTCCTATGAGCAAGAGTTGCGTTCTGCTAAGAAGAGTCACTATTGCGCTCCCATTGCCATACACAGTGCAAATAGCACTCGCGTCTGTTCCCAGCAAGTACAGTGTATTGGACTGAAGAGAAGCTACTGTTCTTGTCAGTTTCCTAAGCAGAGTTGAACTAGATATGCCCCGTGTGTGTAGGAAGCATAGTTCTTTTGTTCTGAGCAAGCTCACTGTTCTGGCCCTATAGGAAACACAGGAGAGTAGAAGAGTGCTGTTTTCTCAAAAGCAGAGTGCATTTCTTGCAAGGCGAGCTAGCGTTTCTTTCCCAGTCCTAAACGGAGTTGAATCCCATGCAGTTTCTGGTCCTACGAGCAAGAGTTGTTTTCTGCTAAGAAGAGTCACTATTGAGGTCCCATTGCCATAAACAGTGCAAATAGCACTCGCGTCTGTTCCCAGCAAGTACAGTGTATTGGACTGAAGAGAAGCTACTGTTCTTGTCAGTTTCCTAAGCAGAGTTGAACTAGATATGCCCCGTGTGTGTAGGAAGCACAGTTCTTTTGTTCTGAGCAAGCTCAATGTTCTGGCCCTATAGGAAACACAGGAGAGTAGAAGTGTGCTGTTTTCTCAAAAGCAGAGTGTGTTTCTTGCAAGGCGAGCTAGCGTTTGTTTCCCAGTCCTAAACGGAGTTGAATCCCATGCAGTTTCTGGTCCTACAATCAAGAGTTGTGTTCTGCTAAGAAGAGTCACTATTGCGCTCCCATTGCCATACACAGTGCAAATAGCACTCGCGTCTGTTCCGAGCAAGTACAGTGTATTGGACTGAAGAGAAGCTACTGTTCTTGTCAGTTTCCTAAGCAGAGTTGAACTAGATATGCCCCGTGTGTGTAGGAAGCACAGTTCTTTTGTTCTGAGCAAGCTCACTGTTCTGGCCCTATAGGAAACACAGGAGAGTAGAAGAGTGCTGTTTTCTCAAAAGCAGAGTGCGTTTCTTGCAAGGCCAGCTAGCGTTTGTTTCCCAGTCCTAAACGGAGTTGAATCCCATGCAGTTTACGGTCCTACGAGCAAGAGTTGTTTTCTGCTAAGAAGAGTCACTATTGCGCTCCCATTGCCATACACAGTGCAAATAGCACTCGCATCTGTTCCCAGCAAGTACAGTGTATTGGACTGAAGAGAAGCTACTGTTCTTGTCAGTTTCCTAAGCAGAGTTGAAATAGATATGCCCCGTGTGTGTAGGAAGCACAGTTCTTTTGTTCTGAGCAAGATCACTGTTCTGGCCCAATAAGAAACACAGGAGAGTAGAAGAGTGCTGTTTTCTCAAAAGCAGAGTGTGTTTCTTGCAAGGCGAGCTAGCGTTTGTTTCCCAGTCCTAAACGGAGTTGAATCTGATGCAGTTTCTGGTCCTATGAGCAAGAGTTGCGTTCTGCTAAGAAGAGTCACTATTGTGCTCCCATTGCCATACACAGTGCAAATAGCACTCGCGTCTGTTCCCAGCAAGTACAGTGTATTGGACTGAAGAGAAGCTACTGTTCTTGTCAGTTTCCTAAGCAGAGTTGAACTAGATATGCCCCGTGTGTGTAGGAAGCACAGTTCTTTTGTTCTGAGCAAGCTCACTGTTCTGGCCCTATAGGAAACACAGGAGAGTAGAAGAGTGCTGTTTTCTCAAAAGCAGAGTGCATTTCTTGCAAGGCGGGCTAACGTTTGTTTCCCAGTCCTAAACGGAGTTGAATCCCATGCAGTTTCTGGTCCTACGAGCAAGAGTTGTTTTCTGCTAAGAAGAGTCACTATTGAGGTCCCATTGCCATAAACAGTGCAAATAGCACTCGCGTCTGTTCCCAGCAAGTACAGTGTATTGGACTGAAGAGAAGCTACTGTTCTTGTCAGTTTCCTAAGCAGAGTTGAACTAGATATGCCCCGTGTGTGTAGGAAGCACAGTTCTTTTGTTCTGAGCAAGCTCAATGTTCTGGCCCTATAGGAAACACAGCAGAGTAGAAGAGTGCTGTTTTCTCAAAAGCAGAGTGTGTTTCTTGCAAGGCGAGCTAGCGTTTGTTTCCCAGTCCTAAACGGAGTTGAATCCCATGCAGTTTCTGGTCCTACAATCAAGAGTTGTGTTCTGCTAAGAAGAGACACTATTGCGCTCCCATTGCCATACACAGTTCAAATAGCACTCGCGTCTGTTCCGAGCAAGTACAGTGTATTGGACTGAAGAGAAGCTACTGTTCTTGTCAGTTTCCTAAACAGAGTTGAACTAGATATGCCCCGTGTGTGTAGGAAGCACAGTTCTTTTGTTCTGAGCAAGCTCACTGTTCTGGCCCTATAGGAAACACAGGAGAGTAGAAGAGTGATGTTTTCTCATAAGCAGAGTGTATTTCTTGTAAGGCGAGCTAGCATTTGTTTCCCAGTCGTAAATGGAGTTGAAACACATGCAGTTTCTGGTCCTATGAGCAAGAGTTGTTTTCTGCTAAGAAGAGTCACTATTGCCCTCCCATTGCCATACACAGTGCAAATAGCACTCGCGTCTGTTCCCAGCAAGTACAGTGTATTGGACTGAAGAGAAGCTACTGTTCTTGTCAGTTTCCTAAGCAGAGTTGAACTAGATATGCCCCGTGTGTGTAGGAAGCACAGTTCTTTTGTTCTGAGCAAGCTCACTGTTCTGGCCCTATAGGAAACACAGGAGAGTAGAAGAGTGCTGTTTTCTCAAAAGCAGAGTGTGTTTCTTGCAAGGCGAGCTAGCGTTTGTTTCCCAGTCCTAAACGGAGTTGAATCCCATGCAGTTTCTGCTCCTACTAGCAAGAGTTGCTTTCTGCAAAGAAGAGTCACTATTGTGCTCCCATTGCCATACACAGTGCAAATTGCACTCGCGTCTGTTTCCAGCAAGTACAGTGTATTGGACTGAAGAGAAGCTACTGTTCTTGTCAGTTTCCTAAGCAGAGTTGAACTAGATATGCCCCGTGTGTGTAGGAAGCACAGTTCTTTTGTTCTGAGCAAGCTCACTGTTCTGGCCCTATAGGAAACACAGGAGAGTAGAAGAGTGCTGTTTTCTCAAAAGCAGAGTGTGTTTCTTGCAAGGCGAGCTAGCGTTTGTTTCCCAGTCCTAAACGGAGTTGAATCCCATGCAGTTTCTGGTCCTACTAGCAAGAGTTGTTTTCTGCTAAGAAGAGTCACTATTGCGCTCCCATTGCCATACACAGTGCAAATAGCACTTGCGTCTGTTCCCAGCAAGTACAGTGTATTGGACTGAAGAGAAGCTACTGTTCTTGTCAGTTTCCTAAGCAGAGTTGAACTAGATATGCCCCGTGTGTGTAGGAAGCACAGTTCTTTTGTTCTGAGCAAGATCACTGTTCTGGCCCTATAAGAAACACAGGAGATTAGAAGAGTGCTGTTTTCTCAAAAGCAGAGTGTGTTTCTTGCAAGGCGAGCTAGCGTTTGTTTCCCAGTCCTAAACGGAGTTGAATCCCATGCAGTTTCTGGTCCTATGAGCAAGAGTTGCGTTCTGCTAAGAAGAGTCACTATTGCGCTCCCATTGCCATACACAGTGCAAATAGCACTCGCGTCTGTTCCCAGCAAGTACAGTGTATTGGACTGAAGAGAAGCTACTGTTCTTGTCAGTTTCCTAAGCAGAGTTGAACTAGATATGCCCCGTGTGTGTAGGAAGCATAGTTCTTTTGTTCTGAGCAAGCTCACTGTTCTGGCCCTATAGGAAACACAGGAGAGTAGAAGAGTGCTGTTTTCTCAAAAGCAGAGTGCATTTCTTGCAAGGCGAGCTAGCGTTTCTTTCCCAGTCCTAAACGGAGTTGAATCCCATGCAGTTTCTGGTCCTACGAGCAAGAGTTGTTTTCTGCTAAGAAGAGTCACTATTGAGGTCCCATTGCCATAAACAGTGCAAATAGCACTCGCGTCTGTTCCCAGCAAGTACAGTGTATTGGACTGAAGAGAAGCTACTGTTCTTGTCAGTTTCCTAAGCAGAGTTGAACTAGATATGCCCCGTGTGTGTAGGAAGCACAGTTCTTTTGTTCTGAGCAAGCTCAATGTTCTGGCCCTATAGGAAACACAGGAGAGTAGAAGAGTGCTGTTTTCTCAAAAGCAGAGTGTGTTTCTTGCAAGGCGAGCTAGCGTTTGTTTCCCAGTCCTAAACGGAGTTGAATCCCATGCAGTTTCTGGTCCTACAATCAAGAGTTGTGTTCTGCTAAGAAGAGTCACTATTGCGCTCCCATTGCCATACACAGTGCAAATAGCACTCGCGTCTGTTCCGAGCAAGTACAGTGTATTGGACTGAAGAGAAGCTACTGTTCTTGTCAGTTTCCTAAGCAGAGTTGAACTAGATATGCCCCGTGTGTGTAGGAAGCACAGTTCTTTTGTTCTGAGCAAGCTCACTGTTCTGGCCCTATAGGAAACACAGGAGAGTAGAAGAGTGCTGTTTTCTCAAAAGCAGAGTGCGTTTCTTGCAAGGCCAGCTAGCGTTTGTTTCCCAGTCCTAAACGGAGTTGAATCCCATGCAGTTTACGGTACTACGAGCAAGAGTTGTTTTCTGCTAAGAAGAGTCACTATTGCGCTCCCATTGCCATAAACAGTGCAAATAGCACTCGCATCTGTTCCCAGCAAGTACAGTGTATTGGACTGAAGAGAAGCTACTGTTCTTGTCAGTTTTTTAAGCAGAGTTGAACTAGATATGCCCCGTGTGTGTAGGAAGCACAGTTCTTTTGTTCTGAGCAAGCTCACTTTTCTGGCCCTATAGGAAACACAGGAGAGTAGAAGAGTGCTGTTTTCTAATAAGCAGAGTGTATTTCTTGTAAGGCGAGCTAGCATTTGTTTCCCAGTCGTAAATGGAGTTGAAACACATGCAGTTTCTGGTCCTATGAGCAAGAGTTGTTTTCTGCTAAGAAGAGTCACTATTGCGCTCCCATTGCCATACACAGTGCAAATAGCACTGGCGTCTGTTCCGAGCAAGTACAGTGTATTGGACTGAAGAGAAGCTACTGTTCTTGTCAGTTTCCTAAGCAGAGTTGAACTAGATATGCCCCGTGTGTTTAGGAAGCATAGTTCTTTTGTTCTGAACAAGCTCAATGTTCTGGACCTATAGGAAACACAGGAGAGTAGAAGAGAGCTGTTTTCTCAAAGCAGAGTGTGTTTCTTGTAACGCGAGCTAGCGTTTGTTTCCCAGTCCTAAACGGAGTTGAATCCCATGCAGTTTCTGCTCTTACTAGCAAGAGTTGTTTTCTGCAAAGAAGAGTCACTATTGCGCTCCCATTGCCATACACAGTGCAAATAGCACTCGCGTCTGTTCCCAGCAAGTACAGTGTATTGGACTGAAGAGAAGCTACTGTTCTTGTCAGTTTCCTAAGCAGAGTTGAACTAGATATGCCCCGTGTGTGTAGGAAGCACAGTTCTTTTGTTCTGAGCAAGCTCACTGTTCTGGCCCTATAGGAAACACAGGAGAGTAGAAGAGTGCTGTTTTCTCAAAAGCAGAGTGCATTTCTTGCAAGGTGAGCTAGCGTTTCTTTCCCAGTCCTAAACGGAGTTGAATCCCATGCAGTTTCTGGTCCTACGAGCAAGAGTTGTTTTCTGCTAAGAAGAGTCACTATTGCGCTCCCATTGCCATACACAGTACAAATAGCACTCGCGTCTGTTCCCAGCAAGTACAGTGTATTGGACTGAAGAGAAGCTACTGTTCTTGTCAGTTTCCTAAGCAGAGTTGAACTAGATATGCCCCGTGTGTGTAGGAAGCACAGTTCTTTTGTTCTGAGCAAGCTCACTGTTCTGGCCCTATAGGAAACACAGGAGAGTAGAAGAGTGCTGTTTTCTCAAAAGCAGAGTGTGTTTCTTGCAAGGCGAGCTAGCGTTTGTTTCCCAGTCCTAAACGGAGTTGAATCCCATGCAGTTTCTGGTCCTACGAGCAAGAGTTGTTTTCTGCTAAGAAGAGTCACTATTGGGCTCCCATTGCCATACACAGTGCAAATAGCACTCGCGTCTGTTCCCAGCAAGTACAGTGTATTGGACTGAAGAGAAGCCACTGTTCTTGTCAGTTTCCTAAGCAGAGTTGAACTAGATATGCCCCGTGTGTGTAGGAAGCACCGTTCTTTTGTTCTGAGCAAGCTCAATGTTCTGGCCCTATTGGAAACACAGGAGAGTAGAAGAGTGCTGTTTTCTCAAAAGCAGAGTGTGTTTCTTGTAAGGCGAGCTAGCGTTTGTTTCCCAGTCCTAAACGGAGTTGAATCCCATGCAGTTTCTGGTCCTACGAGCAAGAGTTGTTTTCTGCTAAGAAGAGTCACTATTGAGCTCCCATTGCCATACACTGTGCAAATAGCACTCGCGTCTGATTCCAGCAAGTACAGTGTATTGGACTGAAGAGAAGCTACTGTTCTTGTCAGTTTCCTAAGCAGAGTTGAACTAGATATGCCCCATGTGTGTAGGAAGCACAGTTCTTTTGTTCTGAGCAAGCTCACTGTTCTGGCCCTATAGGAAACACAGGAGAGTAGAAGAGTGCTGTTTTCTCAAAAGCAGAGTGTGTTTCTTGCAAGGCGAGCTAGCATTTGTTTCCCAGTCGTAAATGCAGTTGAATCACATGCAGTTTCTGGTCCTATGAGCAAGAGTTGTTTTCTGCTAAGAAGAGTCACTACTGTGCTCCCATTGCCATACACAGTGCAAATAGCACTCGCGTCTGTTCCCAGCAAGTACAGTGTATTGGACTGAAGAGAAGCTACTGTTCTTGTCAGTTTCCTAAGCAGAGTTGAACTAGATATGCCCCGTGTGTGTAGGAAGCACAGTTCTTTTGTTCTGAGCAAGCTCACTGTTCTGGCCCTATAGGAAACACAGGAGAGTAGAAGAGTGCTGTTTTCTCAAAAGCAGAGTGTGTTTCTTGCAAGGCGAGCTAGCGTTTGTTTCCCAGTCCTAAACGGAGTTGAATCCCATGCAGTTTATGGTCCTACGAGCAAGAGTTGTTTTCTGCTAAGAAGAGTCACTATTGTGCTCCCATTGCCATACACAGTGCAAATAGCACTCGCGTCTGTTCCCAGCAAGTACAGTGTATTGGACTGAAGAGAAGCTACTGTTCTTGTTAGTTTCCAAAGCAGAGGTGAACTAGATATGCCCCGTGTGTTTTGGAAGCACAGTTCTTTTGTTCTGAGCAAGCTCACTGTTCTGGGCTATAGGAAACACGGGAGAGTAGAAGAGTGCTGTTTTCTCAAAACCAGAGTGTGTTTCTTGCAAGGCGAGCTAGCGTTTGTTTCCCAGTCCTAAACGGAGTTGAATCCCATACAGTTTCTGCTCCTACTAGCAAGAGTTGTTTTCTGCAAAGAAGAGTCACTATTGCGCTCCCATTGCCATACACAGTGCAAATAGCACTCGCGTCTCTTCCCAGCAAATACAGTGTATTGTACTGAAGAGAAACTACTGTTCTTGTCAGTTTCCTAAGCAGAGTTGAACTAGATATGCCCCGTGTGTGTAGGAAGCACAGTTCTTTTGTTCTGAGCAAGCTCACTGTTCTGGCCCTATAGGAAACACAGGAGAGTAGAAGAGTGCTGTTTTCTCAAAAGCAGAGTGTGTTTCTTGCAAGGCGAGCTAGCGTTTGTTTCCCAGTCCTAAACGGAGTTGAATCCCATGCAGTTTCTGGTCCTACGAGCAAGAGTTGTTTTCTGCTAAGAAGAGTCACTATTGTGCTCCCATTGCCATACACAGTGCAAATAGCACTCGCGTCTGTTCCCAGCAAGTACAGTTTATTGGACTGAAGAGAAGCTACTGTTCTTGTCAGTTTCCTAAGCAGAGTTGAACTAGATAAGCCCCGTGTGTGTAGGAAGCACAGTTCTTTGTTCTGAGCAAGCTCACTGTCCTGGCCCTATAGGAAACACAGGAGAGTAGAAGAGTGCTGTTTTCTCAAAAGCAGAGTGTGTTTCTTGCAAGGCGAGCTAGCGTTTGTTTCCCAGTCCTAAACGGAGTTGAATCCCATGCAGTTTCTGGTCCTACAAGCAAGAGTTGTTTTCTGCAAAGAAGAGTCAATATTGGGCTCCCATTGCCATACACAGTGCAAATAGCACTCGCGTCTGTTCCCAGCAAGTACAGTGTATTGGACTGAAGAGAAGCTACTGTTCTGGTCAGTTTCCTAAGCAGAGTTGAACTAGATATGCCCCGTGTGTGTAGGAAGCACAGTTCTTTTGTTCTGAGCAAGCTCAATATTCTGGCCCTATAGGAAACACAGGAGAGTAGAAGAGTGCTGTTTTCTCAAAAGCAGAGTGTGTTTCTTGCAAGGCGAGCTAGCGTTTGTTTCCAAGTCCTAAACGGAGTTTAATCCCATGCAGTTTCTGGTCCTACGATCAAGAGTTGTTTTCTGCTAAGAAGAGTCACTATTGGGCTCCCATTTCCATACACAGTGCAAATAGCACTCGCGTCTGTTCCCAGCAAGTACAGTGTATTGGACTGAAGAGAAGCTACTGTTCTTGTCAGTTTCCTAAGCAGAGTTGAACTAGATATGCCCCGTGTGTGTAGGAAACACAGTTCTTTTGTTCTGAGCAAGCTCACTGTTCTGGTCCTATAGGAAACACAGGAGAGTAGAAGAGTGCTGTTTTCTCAAAAGCAGAGTGTGTTTCTTGCAAGGCGAGCTAGCGTTTGTTTCCCAGTCCTAAACGGAGTTGAATCCCATGCAGTTTATGGTCCTACGAGCAAGAGTTGTTTTCTGCTAAGAAGAGTCACTATTGCGCTCCCATTGCCATACACAGTGCAAGTAGCACTTGCGTCTGTTCCCAGCAAGTACAGTGTATTGGACTGAAGAGAAGCTACTGTTCTTGTCAGTTTCCTAAGCAGAGTTGAACTAGATATGCCCCGTGTGTGTAGGAAGCACAGTTCTTTTGTTCTGAGCAAGCTCAATGTTCTGGCCCTATAGGAAACACAGGAGAGTAGAAGAGTGCTGTTTTCTCAAAAGCAGAGTGTGTTTCTTGCAAGGCGAGCTAGCGTTTGTTTCCCAGTCCTAAACGGAGTTGAATCCCATGCAGTTTCTGGTCCTACGAGCAAGAGTTGTTTTCTGCTAAGAAGAGTCACTATTGCGCTCCCATTGCCATACACAGTGCAAATAACACTCGCGTCTGTTCCCAGCAAGTACAGTGTATTGGACTGAAGAGAAGCTACTGTTCTTGTCAGTTTCCTAAGCAGAGTTGAACTAGATATGCCCCGTGTGTGTAGGAAGCACAGTTCTTTTGTTCTGAGCAAGCTCAATGTTCTGGCCCTGTAGGAAACACAGGAGAGTAGAAGAGTGCTGTTTTCTCAAAAGCAGAGTGTGTTTCTTGCAAGGCTAGCTAGCATTTGTTTCCCAGTCGTAAATGCAGTTGAATCACATGCAGTTTCTGGTCCTATGAGCAAGAGTTGTTTTCTGCTAAGAAGAGTCACTACTGTGCTCCCATTGCCATACACAGTGCAAATAGCACTCGCGTCTGTTCCCAGCAAGTACAGTGTATTGGACTGAAGAGAAGCTACTGTTCTTGTCAGTTTCCTAAGCAGAGTTGAACTAGATATGCCCCGTGTGTTTAGGAAGCACAGTTCTTTTGTTCTGAGCAAGCTCACTGTTCTGGCCCTATAGGAAACACAGGAGAGTAGAAGAGTGCTGTTTTCTCAAAAGCAGAGTGTGTTTCTTGCAAGGCGAGCTAGCGTTTGTTTCCCAGTCCTAAACGGAGTTGAATCCCATGCAGTTTATGGTCCTACGAGCAAGAGTTGTTTTCGGCTAAGAAGAGTCACTATTGTGCTCCCATTGCCATACACAGTGCAAATAGCACTCGCGTCTGTTCCCAGCAAGTACAGTGTATTGGACTGAAGAGAAGCTACTGTTCTTGTTAGTTTCCTAAGCAGAGTTGAACTAGATATGCCCCGTGTGTTTTGGAAGCACAGTTCTTTTGTTCTGAGCAAGCTCACTGTTCTGGCCCTATAGGAAACACGGGAGAGTAGAAGAGTGCTGTTTTCTCAAAAGCAGAGTGTGTTTCTTGCAAGGCGAGCTAGCGTTTGTTTCCCAGTCCTAAACGGAGTTGAATCCCATGCAGTTTCTGCTCCTACTAGCAAGAGTTGTTTTCTGCAAAGAAGAGTCACTCTTGCGCTCCCATTGCCATACACAGTGCAAATAGCACTCGCGTCTCTTCCCAGCAAGTACAGTGTATTGGACTGAAGAGAAACTACTGTTCTTGTCAGTTTCCTAAGCAGAGTTGAACTAGATATGCCCCGTGTGTGTAGGAAGCACAGTTCTTTTGTTCTGAGCAAGCTCACTGTTCTGGAACTATAGGAAACACAGGAGAGTAGAAGAGTGCTGTTTTCTCAAAAGCAGAGTGTGTTTCTTGCAAGGCGAGCTATCATTTGTTTCCCAGTCGTAAATGCAGTTGAATCACATGCAGTTTCTGGTCCTATGAGCAAGAGTTGCTTTCTGCTAAGAAGAGTCACTACTGTGCTCCCATTGCCATACACAGTGCAAATAGCACTCGCGTCTGTTCCCAGCAAGTACAGTGTATTGGACTGAAGAGAAGCTACTGTTCTTGTTAGTTTCCAAAGCAGAGGTGAACTAGATATGCCCCGTGTGTTTTGGAAGCACAGTTCTTTTGTTCTGAGCAAGCTCACTGTTCTGGCCATATAGGAAACACGGGAGAGTAGAAGAGTGCTGTTTTCTCAAAACCAGAGTGTGTTTCTTGCAAGGCGAGCTAGCGTTTGTTTCCCAGTCCTAAACGGAGTTGAATCCCATACAGTTTCTGGTCCTACGAGCAAGAGTTGTTTTCTGCTAAGAAGAGTCACTATTGTGCTCCCATTGCCATACACAGTGCAAATAGCACTCGCGTCTCTTCGCAGCAAGTACTGCGTATTGGACTGAGGAGAAACTACTGTTCTTGTCAGTTTCCTAAGCAGAGTTGAACTAGATATGCCCCGTGTGTGTAGGAAGCACAGTTCTTTTGTTCTGAGCAAGCTCACTGTTCTGGCCCTATAGGAAACACAGGAGAGTAGAAGAGTGCTGTTTTCTCAAAAGCAGAGTGTGTTTCTTGCACGGTGAGCTAGCGTTTTTTTCCCAGTCCTAAACGGAGTAGAATCCCATGCAGTTTCTGGTCCTACGAGCAAGAGTTGTTTTCTGCTAAGAAGAGTCACTATTGCGCTCCCATTGCCATACACAGTACAAATAGCACTCGCGTCTGTTCCCAGCAAGTACAGTGTATTGTACTGAAGAGAAGCTACTGTTCTTGTCAGTTTCCTAAGCAGAGTTGAACTAGATATGCCCCGTGTGTGTAGGAAGCACAGTTCTTTTGTTCTGAGCAAGCTCACTGTTCTGGCCCTATAGGAAACACAGGAGAGTAGAAGAGTGCTGTTTTCTCAAAAGCAGAGTGTGTTTCTTGCAAGGCGAGCTAGCGTTTGTTTCCCAGTCCTAAACGGAGTTGAATCCCATGCAGTTTCTGGTCCTACGAGCAAGAGTTGTTTTCTGCTAAGAAGAGTCACTATTGTGCTCCCATTGCCATACACAGTGCAAATAGCACTCGCGTCTCTTCCCAGCAAGTACAGTGTATTGGACTGAAGAGAAGCTACTGTTCTTGTCAGTTTCCTAAGCAGAGTTGAACTAGATAAGCCCCGTGTGTGTAGGAAGCACAGTTCTTTTGTTCTGAGCAAGCTCACTGTCCTGGCCCTATAGGAAACACAGGAGAGTAGAAGAGTGCTGTTTTCTCAAAAGCAGAGTGTGTTTCTTGCAAGGCGAGCTAGCGTTTGTTTCCCAGTCCTAAACGGAGTTGAATCCCATGCAGTTTCTGGTCCTACAAGCAAGAGTTGTTTTCTGCAAAGAAGAGTCAATATTGGGCTCCCATTGCCATACACAGTGCAAATAGCACTCGCGTCTGTTCCCAGCAAGTACAGTGTATTGGACTGAAGAGAAGCTACTGTTCTTGTCAGTTTCCTAAGCAGAGTTGAACTAGATATGCCCCGTGTGTGTAGGAAGCACAGTTCTTTTGTTCTGAGCAAGCTCAATATTCTGGCCCTATAGGAAACACAGGAGAGTAGAAGAGTGATGTTTTCTCAAAAGCAGAGTGTGTTTCTTGCAAGGAGAGCTAGCGTTTGTTTCCAAGTCCTAAACGGAGTTGAATCCCATGCAGTTTCTGGTCCTACGAGCAAGAGTTGTTTTCTGCTAAGAAGAGTCACTATTGGGCTCCCATTGCCATACACAGTGCAAATAGCACTCGCGTCTGTTCCCAGCAAGTACAGTGTATTGGACTGAAGAGAAGCCACTGTTCTTGTCAGTTTCCTAAGCAGAGTTGAACTAGATATGCCCCGTGTGTGTAGGAAGCACCGTTCTTTTGTTCTGAGCAAGCTCAATGTTCTGGCCCTATTGGAAACACAGGAGAGTAGAAGAGTGCTGTTTTCTCAAAAGCAGAGTGTGTTTCTTGTAAGGCGAGCTAGCGTTTGTTTCCCAGTCCTAAACGGAGTTGAATCCCATGCAGTTTCTGGTCCTACGAGCAAGAGTTGTTTTCTGCTAAGAAGAGTCACTATTGTGCTCCCATTGCCATACACTGTGCAAATAGCACTCGCGTCTGTTTCCAGCAAGTACAGTGTATTGGACTGAAGAGAAGCTACTGTTCTTGTCAGTTTCCTAAGCAGAGTTGAACTAGATATGCCCCATGTGTGTAGGAAGCACAGTTCTTTTGTTCTGAGCAAGCTCACTGTTCTGGCCCTATAGGAAACACAGGAGAGTAGAAGAGTGCTGTTTTCTCAAAAGCAGAGTGTGTTTCTTGCAAGGCGAGCTAGCATTTGTTTCCCAGTCGTAAATGCAGTTGAATCACATGCAGTTTCTGGTCCTATGAGCAAGAGTTGTTTTCTGCTAAGAAGAGTCACTACTGTGCTCCCATTGCCATACACTGTGCAAATAGCACTCGCGTCTGTTCCCAGCAAGTACAGTGTATTGGACTGAAGAGAAGCTACTGTTCTTGTCAGTTTCCTAAGCAGAGTTGAACTAGATATGCCCCGTGTGTGTAGGAAGCACAGTTCTTTTGTTCTGAGCAAGCTCACTGTTCTGGCCCTATAGGAAACACAGGAGAGTAGAAGAGTGCTGTTTTCTCAAAAGCAGAGTGTGTTTCTTGCAAGGCGAGCTAGCGTTTGTTTCCCAGTCCTAAACGGAGTTGAATCCCATACAGTTTCTGCTCCTACTAGCAAGAGTTGTTTTCTGCAAAGAAGAGTCACTATTGCGCTCCCATTGCCATACACAGTGCAAATAGCACTCGCGTCTCTTCCCAGCAAATACAGTGTATTGTACTGAAGAGAAACTACTGTTCTTGTCAGTTTCCTAAGCAGAGTTGAACTAGATATGCCCCGTGTGTGTAGGAAGCACAGTTCTTTTGTTCTGAGCAAGCTCACTGTTCTGGCCCTATAGGAAACACAGGAGAGTAGAAGAGTGCTGTTTTCTCAAAAGCAGAGTGTGTTTCTTGCAAGGCGAGCTAGCGTTTGTTTCCCAGTCCTAAACGGAGTTGAATCCCATGCAGTTTCTGGTCCTACGAGCAAGAGTTGTTTTCTGCTAAGAAGAGTCACTATTGTGCTCCCATTGCCATACACAGTGCAAATAGCACTCGCGTCTGTTCCCAGCAAGTACAGTGTATTGGACTGAAGAGAAGCTACTGTTCTTGTCAGTTTCCTAAGCAGAGT
Organism: Peromyscus eremicus; assembly: GCF_949786415.1. NCBI lineage: Eukaryota > Metazoa > Chordata > Mammalia > Rodentia > Cricetidae > Peromyscus > Peromyscus eremicus. The sequence goes on along the minus strand of NW_026735458.1, from coordinate 13,000 downwards.
TGAACTAGATAAGCCCCGTGTGTGTAGGAAGCACAGTTCTTTGTTCTGAGCAAGCTCACTGTCCTGGCCCTATAGGAAACACAGGAGAGTAGAAGAGTGCTGTTTTCTCAAAAGCAGAGTGTGTTTCTTGCAAGGCGAGCTAGCGTTTGTTTCCCAGTCCTAAACGGAGTTGAATCCCATGCAGTTTCTGGTCCTACAAGCAAGAGTTGTTTTCTGCAAAGAAGAGTCAATATTGGGCTCCCATTGCCATACACAGTGCAAATAGCACTCGCGTCTGTTCCCAGCAATTACAGTGTATTGGACTGAAGAGAAGCTACTGTTCTTGTCAGTTTCCTAAGCAGAGTTGAACTAGATATGCCCCGTGTGTGTAGGAAGCACAGTTCTTTTGTTCTGAGCAAGCTCAATATTCTGGCCCTATAGGAAACACAGGAGAGTAGAAGAGTGCTGTTTTCTCAAAAGCAGAGTGTGTTTCTTGCAAGGCGAGCTAGCGTTTGTTTCCAAGTCCTAAACGGAGTTTAATCCCATGCAGTTTCTGGTCCTACGATCAAGAGTTGTTTTCTGCTAAGAAGAGTCACTATTGGGCTCCCATTGCCATACACAGTGCAAATAGCACTCGCGTCTGTTCCCAGCAAGTACAGTGTATTGGACTGAAGAGAAGCTACTGTTCTTGTCAGTTTCCTAAGCAGAGTTGAACTAGATATGCCCCGTGTGTGTAGGAAACACAGTTCTTTTGTTCTGAGCAAGCTCACTGTTCTGGTCCTATAGGAAACACAGGAGAGTAGAAGAGTGCTGTTTTCTCAAAAGCAGAGTGTGTTTCTTGCAAGGCGAGCTAGCGTTTGTTTCCCAGTCCTAAACGGAGTTGAATCCCATGCAGTTTATGGTCCTACGAGCAAGAGTTGTTTTCTGCTAAGAAGAGTCACTATTGCGCTCCCATTGCCATACACAGTGCAAGTAGCACTCGCGTCTGTTCCCAGCAAGTACAGTGTATTGGACTGAAGAGAAGCTACTGTTCTTGTCAGTTTCCTAAGCAGAGTTGAACTAGATATGCCCCGTGTGTGTAGGAAGCACAGTTCTTTTGTTCTGAGCAAGCTCAATGTTCTGGCCCTATAGGAAACACAGGAGAGTAGAAGAGTGCTGTTTTCTCAAAAGCAGAGTGTGTTTCTTGCAAGGCGAGCTAGCGTTTGTTTCCCAGTCCTAAACGGAGTTGAATCCCATGCAGTTTCTGGTCCTACGAGCAAGAGTTGTTTTCTGCTAAGAAGAGTCACTCTTGCGCTCCCATTGCCATACACAGTGCAAATAACACTCGTGTCTGTTCCCAGCAAGTACAGTGTATTGGACTGAAGAGAAGCTACTGTTCTTGTCAGTTTCCTAAGCAGAGTTGAACTAGATATGCCCCGTGTGTGTAGGAAGCACAGTTCTTTTGTTCTGAGCAAGCTCAATGTTCTGGCCCTGTAGGAAACACAGGAGAGTAGAAGAGTGCTGTTTTCTCAAAAGCAGAGTGTGTTTCTTGCAAGGCTAGCTAGCATTTGTTTCCCAGTCGTAAATGCAGTTGAATCACATGCAGTTTCTGGTCCTATGAGCAAGAGTTGTTTTCTGCTAAGAAGAGTCACTACTGTGCTCCCATTGCCATACACAGTGCAAATAGCACTCGCGTCTGTTCCCAGCAAGTACAGTGTATTGGACTGAAGAGAAGCTACTGTTCTTGTCAGTTTCCTAAGCAGAGTTGAACTAGATATGCCCCGTGTGTTTAGGAAGCACAGTTCTTTTGTTCTGAGCAAGCTCACTGTTCTGGCCCTATAGGAAACACAGGAGAGTAGAAGAGTGCTGTTTTCTCAAAAGCAGAGTGTGTTTCTTGCAAGGCGAGCTAGCGTTTGTTTCCCAGTCCTAAACGGAGTTGAATCCCATGCAGTTTATGGTCCTACGAGCAAGAGTTGTTTTCGGCTAAGAAGAGTCACTATTGTGCTCCCATTGCCATACACAGTGCAAATAGCACTCGCGTCTGTTCCCAGCAAGTACAGTGTATTGGACTGAAGAGAAGCTACTGTTCTTGTTAGTTTCCTAAGCAGAGTTGAACTAGATATGCCCCGTGTGTTTTGGAAGCACAGTTCTTTTGTTCTGAGCAAGCTCACTGTTCTGGCCCTATAGGAAACACGGGAGAGTAGAAGAGTGCTGTTTTCTCAAAACCAGAGTGTGTTTCTTGGAAGGCGAGCTAGCGTTTGTTTCCCAGTCCTAAACGGAGTTGAATCCCATGCAGTTTCTGCTCCTACTAGCAAGAGTTGTTTTCTGCAAAGAAGAGTCACTATTGCGCTCCCATTGCCATACACAGTGCAAATAGCACTCGCGTCTCTTCCCAGCAAGTACAGTGTATTGGACTGAAGAGAAACTACTGTTCTTGTCAGTTTCCTAAGCAGAGTTGAACTAGATATGCCCCGTGTGTGTAGGAAGCACAGTTCTTTTGTTCTGAGCAAGCTCAATGTTCTGGCCCTATAGGAAACACAGGAGAGTAGAAGTGTGCTGTTTTCTCAAAAGCAGAGTGTGTTTCTTGCAAGGAGAGCTAGCGTTTGTTTCCCAGTCCTAAACGGAGTTGAATCCCATGCAGTTTCTGCTCCTACTAGCAAGAGTTGTTTTCTGCAAAGAAGAGTCACTATTGCGCTCCCATTGCCATACACAGTGCAAATAGCACTCGCGTCTGTTCCCAGCAAGTACAGTGTATTGGACTGAAGAGAAACTACTGTTCTTGTCAGTTTCCTAAGCAGAGTTGAACTAGATATGCCCCGTGTGTGTAGGAAGCACAGTTCTTTTGTTCTGAGCAAGCTCACTGTTCTGGAACTATAGGAAACACAGGAGAGTAGAAGAGTGCTGTTTTCTCAAAAGCAGAGTGTGTTTCTTGCAAGGCGAGCTATCATTTGTTTCCCAGTCGTAAATGCAGTTGAATCACATGCAGTTTCTGGTCCTATGAGCAAGAGTTGCTTTCTGCTAAGAAGAGTCACTACTGTGCTCCCATTGCCATACACAGTGCAAATAGCACTCGCGTCTGTTCCCAGCAAGTACAGTGTATTGGACTGAAGAGAAGCTACTGTTCTTGTCAGTTTCCTAAGCAGAGTTGAACTAGATAAGCCCCGTGTGTGTAGGAAGCACAGTTCTTTGTTCTGAGCAAGCTCACTGTCCTGGCCCTATAGGAAACACAGGAGAGTAGAAGAGTGCTGTTTTCTCAAAAGCAGAGTGTGTTTCTTGCAAGGCGAGCTAGCGTTTGTTTCCCAGTCCTAAACGGAGTTGAATCCCATGCAGTTTCTGGTCCTACAAGCAAGAGTTGTTTTCTGCAAAGAAGAGTCAATATTGGGCTCCCATTGCCATACACAGTGCAAATAGCACTCGCGTCTGTTCCCAGCAAGTACAGTGTATTGGACTGAAGAGAAGCTACTGTTCTTGTCAGTTTCCTAAGCAGAGTTTAACTAGATATGCCCCGTGTGTGTAGGAAGCACAGTTCTTTTGTTCTGAGCAAGCTCAATATTCTGGCCCTATAGGAAACACAGGAGAGTAGAAGAGTGCTGTTTTCTCAAAAGCAGAGTGTGTTTCTTGCAAGGCGAGCTAGCGTTTGTTTCCAAGTCCTAAACGGAGTTGAATCCCATGCAGTTTCTGGTCCTACGAGCAAGAGTTGTTTTCTGCTAAGAAGAGTCACTATTGGGCTCCCATTGCCATACACAGTGCAAATAGCACTCGCGTCTGTTCCCAGCAAGTACAGTGTATTGGACTGAAGAGAAGCTACTGTTCTTGTCAGTTTCCTAAGCAGAGTTGAACTAGATATGCCCCGTGTGTGTAGGAAGCACAGTTCTTTTGTTCTGAGCAAGCTCACTGTTCTAGTCCTATAGGAAACACAGGAGAGTAGAAGAGTGCTGTTTTCTCAAAAGCAGAGTGTGTTTCTTGCAAGGCGAGCTAGCGTTTGTTTCCCAGTCCTAAACGGAGTTGAATCCCATGCAGTTTCTGGTCCTACGAGCAAGAGTTGTTTTCTGCAAAGAAGAGTCACTATTGCGCTCCCATTGCCATACACAGTGCAAGTAGCACTCGCGTCTGTTCCCAGCAAGTACAGTGTATTGGACTGAAGAGAAGCTACTGTTCTTGTCAGTTTCCTAAGCAGAGTTGAACTAGATATGCCCCGTGTGTGTAGGAAGCACAGTTCTTTTGTTCTGAGCAAGCTCAATGTTCTGGCCCTATAGGAAACACAGGAGAGTAGAAGAGTGCTGTTTTCTCAAAAGCAGAGTGTGTTTCTTGCAAGGCGAGCTAGCGTTTGTTTCCCAGTCCTAAACGGAGTTGAATCCCATGCAGTTTCTGGTCCTACGAGCAAGAGTTGTTTTCTGCTAAGAAGAGTCACTATTGCGCTCCCATTGCCATACACAGTGCAAATAGCACTCGCGTCTGTTCCCAGCAAGTACAGTGTATTGGACTGAAGAGAAGCTACTGTTCTTGTCAGTTTCCTAAGCAGAGTTGAACTAGATATGCCCCGTGTGTGTAGGAAGCACAGTTCTTTTGTTCTGAGCAAGCTCAATGTTCTGGCCCTGTAGGAAACACAGGAGAGTAGAAGAGTGCTGTTTTCTCAAAAGCAGAGTGTGTTTCTTGCAAGGCGAGCTAGCATTTGTTTCCCAGTCGTAAATGCAGTTGAATCACATGCAGTTTCTGGTCCTATGAGCAAGAGTTGTTTTCTGCTAAGAAGAGTCACTACTGTGCTCCCATTGCCATACACAGTGCAAATAGCACTCGCGTCTGTTCCCAGCAAGTACAGTGTATTGGACTGAAGAGAAGCTACTGTTCTTGTCAGTTTCCTAAGCAGAGTTGAACTAGATATGCCCCGTGTGTTTAGGAAGCACAGTTCTTTTGTTCTGAGCAAGCTCACTGTTCTGGCCCTATAGGAAACACAGGAGAGTAGAAGAGTGCTGTTTACTCAAAAGCAGAGTGTGTTTCTTGCAAGGCGAGCTAGCGTTTGTTTCCCAGTCCTAAACGGAGTTGAATCCCATGCAGTTTATGGTCCTACGAGCAAGAGTTGTTTTCGGCTAAGAAGAGTCACTATTGTGCTCCCATTGCCATACACAGTGCAAATAGCACTCGCGTCTGTTCCCAGCAAGTACAGTGTATTGGACTGAAGAGAAGCTACTGTTCTTGTTAGTTTCCTAAGCAGAGTTGAACTAGATATGCCCCGTGTGTTTTGGAAGCACAGTTCTTTTGTTCTGAGCAAGCTCACTGTTCTGGCCCTATAGGAAACACGGGAGAGTAGAAGAGTGCTGTTTTCTCAAAACCAGAGTGTGTTTCTTGCAAGGCGAGCTAGCGTTTGTTTCCCAGTCCTAAACGGAGTTGAATCCCATGCAGTTTCTGCTCCTACTAGCAAGAGTTGTTTTCTGCAAAGAAGAGTCACTATTGCGCTCCCATTGCCATACACAGTGCAAATAGCACTCGCGTCTCTTCCCAGCAAGTACAGTGTATTGGACTGAAGAGAAACTACTGTTCTTGTCAGTTTCCTAAGCAGAGTTGAACTAGATATGCCCCGTGTGTGTAGGAAGCACAGTTCTTTTGTTCTGAGCAAGCTCACTGTTCTGGAACTATAGGAAACACAGGAGAGTAGAAGAGTGCTGTTTTCTCAAAAGCAGAGTGTGTTTCTTGCAAGGCGAGCTAGCATTTGTTTCCCAGTCGTAAATGCAGTTGAATCACATGCAGTTTCTGGTCCTATGAGCAAGAGTTGTTTTCTGCTAAGAAGAGTCACTACTGTGCTCCCATTGCCATACACTGTGCAAATAGCACTCGCGTCTGTTCCCAGCAAGTACAGTGTATTGGACTGAAGAGAAGCTACTGTTCTTGTCAGTTTCCTAAGCAGAGTTGAACTAGATATGCCCCGTGTGTTTAGGAAGCACAGTTCTTTGTTCTGAGCAAGCTCACTGTCCTGGCCCTATAGGAAACACAGGAGAGTAGAAGAGTGCTGTTTTCTCAAAAGCAGAGTGTGTTTCTTGCAAGGCGAGCTAGCGTTTGTTTCCCAGTCCTAAACGGAGTTGAATCCCATGCAGTTTCTGGTCCTACAAGCAAGAGTTGTTTTCTGCAAAGAAGAGTCAATATTGTGCTCCCATTGCCATACACAGTGCAAATAGCACTCGCGTCTGTTCCCAGCAAGTACAGTGTATTGGACTGAAGAGAAGCTACTGTTCTTGTCAGTTTCCTAAGCAGAGTTGAACTAGATATGCCCCGTGTGTGTAGGAAGCACAGTTCTTTTGTTCTGAGCAAGCTCAATATTCTGGCCCTATAGGAAACACAGGAGAGTAGAAGAGTGCTGTTTTCTCAAAAGCAGAGTGTGTTTCTTGCAAGGCGAGCTAGCGTTTGTTTCCAAGTCCTAAACGGAGTTGAATCCCATGCAGTTTCTGGTCCTACGAGCAAGAGTTGTTTTCTGCTAAGAAGAGTCACTATTGGGCTCCCATTGCCATACACAGTGCAAATAGCACTCGCGTCTGTTCCCAGCAAGTACAGTGTATTGGACTGAAGAGAAGCTACTGTTCTTGTCAGTTTCCTAAGCAGAGTTGAACTAGATATGCCCCGTGTGTGTAGGAAGCACAGTTCTTTTGTTCTGAGCAAGCTCAATGTTCTGGCCCTATAGGAAACACAGGAGAGTAGAAGAGTGCTGTTTTCTCAAAAGCAGAGTGTGTTTCTTGCAAGGCGAGCTAGCAATTGTTTCCCAGTCGTAAATGCAGTTGAATCACATGCAGTTTCTGGTCCTATGAGCAAGAGTTGTTTTCTGCTAAGAAGAGTCACTACTGTGCTCCCATTGCCATACACAGTGCAAATAGCACTCGCGTCTGTTCCCAGCAAGTACAGTGTATTGGACTGAAGAGAAGCTACTGTTCTTGTCAGTTTCCTAAGCAGAGTTGATCTAGATATGCCCCGTGTGTGTAGGAAGCACAGTTCTTTTGTTCTGAGCAAGCTCAATATTCTGGCCCTATAGGAAACACAGGAGAGTAGAAGAGTGCTGTTTTCTCAAAAGCAGAGTGTGTTTCTTGCAAGGCGAGCTAGCGTTTGTTTCCCAGTCCTAAACGGAGTTGAATCCCATGCAGTTTCTGGTCCTACGAGCAAGAGTTGTTTTCTGCTGAGAAGAGTCACTATTGGGTTCCCATTGCCATACACAGTGCAAATAGCACTCGCGTCTGTTCCCAGCAAGTACAGTGTATTGGACTGAAGAGAAGCTACTGTTCTTGTCAGTTTCCTAAGCAGAGTTGAACTAGATATGCCCCGTGTGTGTAGGAAGCACAGTTCTTTTGTTCTGAGCAAGCTCACTGTTCTGGTCCTATAGGAAACACAGGAGAGTAGAAGAGTGCTGTTTTCTCAAAAGCAGAGTGTGTTTCTTGCAAGGCGAGCTAGCGTTTGTTTCCCAGTCCTAAATGGAGTTGAATCCCATGCAGTTTCTGGTCCTACGAGCAAGAGTTGTTTTCTGCTAAGAAGAGTCACTATTGCGCTCCCATTGCCATACACAGTGCAAGTAGCACTCGCGTCTGTTCCCAGCAAGTACAGTGTATTGGACTGAAGAGAAGCTACTGTTCTTGTCAGTTTCCTAAGCAGAGTTGAACTAGATATGCCCCGTGTGTGTAGGAAGCACAGTTCTTTTGTTCTGAGCAAGCTCAATATTCTGGCCCTATAGGAAACACAGGAGAGTAGAAGAGTGCTGTTTTCTCAAAAGCAGAGTGTGTTTCTTGCAAGGCGAGCTAGCGTTTGTTTCCAAGTCCTAAACGGAGTTGAATCCCATGCAGTTTCTGGTCCTACGAGCAAGAGTTGTTTTCTGCTAAGAAGAGTCACTATTGGGCTCCCATTGCCATACACAGTGCAAATAGCACTCGCGTCTGTTCCCAGCAAGTACAGTGTATTGGACTGAAGAGAAGCTACTGTTCTTGTCAGTTTCCTAAGCAGAGTTGAACTAGATATGCCCCGTGTGTGTAGGAAGCACAGTTCTTTTGTTCTGAGCAAGCTCAATGTTCTGGCCCTATAGGAAACACAGGAGAGTAGAAGAGTGCTGTTTTCTCAAAAGCAGAGTGTGTTTCTTGCAAGGCGAGCTAGCAATTGTTTCCCAGTCGTAAATGCAGTTGAATCACATGCAGTTTCTGGTCCTATGAGCAAGAGTTGTTTTCTGCTAAGAAGAGTCACTACTGTGCTCCCATTGCCATACACAGTGCAAATAGCACTCGCGTCTGTTCCCAGCAAGTACAGTGTATTGGACTGAAGAGAAGCTACTGTTCTTGTCAGTTTCCTAAGCAGAGTTGATCTAGATATGCCCCGTGTGTGTAGGAAGCACAGTTCTTTTGTTCTGAGCAAGCTCAATATTCTGGCCCTATAGGAAACACAGGAGAGTAGAAGAGTGCTGTTTTCTCAAAAGCAGAGTGTGTTTCTTGCAAGGCGAGCTAGCGTTTGTTTCCAAGTCCTAAACGGAGTTGAATCCCATGCAGTTTCTGGTCCTACGAGCAAGAGTTGTTTTCTGCTGAGAAGAGTCACTATTGGGTTCCCATTGCCATACACAGTGCAAATAGCACTCGCGTCTGTTCCCAGCAAGTACAGTGTATTGGACTGAAGAGAAGCTACTGTTCTTGTCAGTTTCCTAAGCAGAGTTGAACTAGATATGCCCCGTGTGTGTAGGAAGCACAGTTCTTTTGTTCTGAGCAAGCTCACTGTTCTGGTCCTATAGGAAACACAGGAGAGTAGAAGAGTGCTGTTTTCTCAAAAGCAGAGTGTGTTTCTTGCAAGGCGAGCTAGCGTTTGTTTCCCAGTCCTAAATGGAGTTGAATCCCATGCAGTTTCTGGTCCTACGAGCAAGAGTTGTTTTCTGCTAAGAAGAGTCACTATTGCGCTCCCATTGCCATACACAGTGCAAGTAGCACTCGCGTCTGTTCCCAGCAAGTACAGTGTATTGGACTGAAGAGAAGCTACTGTTCTTGTCAGTTTCCTAAGCAGAGTTGAACTAGATATGCCCCGTGTGTGTAGGAAGCACAGTTCTTTTGTTCTGAGCAAGCTCAATGTTCTGGCCCTATAGGAAACACAGGAGAGTAGAAGAGTGCTGTTTTCTCAAAAGCAGAGTGTGTTTCTTGCAAGGCGAGCTAGCGTTTGTTTCCCAGTCCTAAACGGAGTTGAATCCCATGCAGTTTCTGGTCCTACGAGCAAGAGTTGTTTTCTGCTAAGAAGAGTCACTATTGTGCTCCCATTGCCATACACAGTGCAAATAGCACTCGCGTCTGTTCCCAGCAAGTACAGTGTATTGGACTGAAGAGAAGCTACTGTTCTTGTCAGTTTCCTAAGCAGAGTTGAACTAGATATGCCCCGTGTGTTTAGGAAGCACAGTTCTTTTGTTCTGAGCAAGCTCACTGTTCTGGCCCTATAGGAAACACAGGAGAGTAGAAGAGTGCTGTTTTCTCAAAAGCAGAGTGTGTTTCTTGCAAGGCGAGCTAGCGTTTGTTTCCCAGTCCTAAACGGAGTTGAATCCCATGCAGTTTATGGTCCTACGAGCAAGAGTTGTTTTCTGCTAAGAAGAGTCACTATTGTGCTCCCATTGCCATACACAGTGCAAATAGCACTCGCGTCTGTTCCCAGCAAGTACAGTGTATTGGACTGAAGAGAAACTACTGTTCTTGTCAGTTTCCTAAGCAGAGTTGAACTAGATATGCCCCGTGTGTGTAAGAAGCACATTCTTTTGTTCTGAGCAAGCTCACTGTTCTGGAACTATAGGAAACACAGGAGAGTAGAAGAGTGCTGTTTTCTCAAAAGCAGAGTGTGTTTCTTGCAAGGCGAGCTAGCGTTTGTTTCCCAGTCTTAAATGGAGTTGAATCCCATGCAGTTTCTGGTCCTACGAGCAAGAGTTGTTTTCTGCAAAGAAGAGTCACTATTGCGCTCCCATTGCCATACACAGTGCAAATAGCACTCGCGTCTGTTCCCAGCAAGTACAGTGTATTGGACTGAAGAGAAACTACTGTTCTTGTCAGTTTCCTAAGCAGAGTTGAACTAGATATGCCCCGTGTGTGTAGGAAGCACAGTTCTTTTGTTCTGAGCAAGCTCACTGTTCTGGAACTATAGGAAACACAGGAGAGTAGAAGAGTGCTGTTTTCTCAAAAGCAGAGTGTGTTTCTTGCAAGGCGAGCTAGCATTTGTTTCCCAGTCGTAAATGCAGTTGAATCACATGCAGTTTCTGGTCCTATGAGAAAGAGTTGTTTTCTGCTAAGAAGAGTCACTACTGTGCTCCCATTGCCATACACTGTGCAAATAGCACTCGCGTCTGTTCCCAGCAAGTACAGTGTATTGGACTGAAGAGAAGCTACTGTTCTTGTCAGTTTCCTAAGCAGAGTTGAACTAGATATGCCCCGTGTGTTTAGGAAGCACAGTTCTTTGTTCTGAGCAAGCTCACTGTCCTGGCCCTATAGGAAACACAGGAGAGTAGAAGAGTGCTGTTTTCTCAAAAGCAGAGTGTGTTTCTTGCAAGGCGAGCTAGCGTTTGTTTCCCAGTCCTAAACGGAGTTGAATCCCATGCAGTTTCTGGTCCTACAAGCAAGAGTTGTTTTCTGCAAAGAAGAGTCAATATTGTGCTCCCATTGCCATACACAGTGCAAATAGCACTCGCGTCTGTTCCCAGCAAGTACAGTGTATTGGACTGAAGAGAAGCTACTGTTCTTGTCAGTTTCCTAAGCAGAGTTGAACTAGATATGCCCCGTGTGTGTAGGAAGCACAGTTCTTTTGTTCTGAGCAAGCTCAATATTCTGGCCCTATAGGAAACACAGGAGAGTAGAAGAGTGCTGTTTTCTCAAAAGCAGAGTGTGTTTCTTGCAAGGCGAGCTAGCGTTTGTTTCCAAGTCCTAAACGGAGTTGAATCCCATGCAGTTTCTGGTCCTACGAGCAAGAGTTGTTTTCTGCTAAGAAGAGTCACTATTGGGCTCCCATTGCCATACACAGTGCAAATAGCACTCGCGTCTGTTCCCAGCAAGTACAGTGTATTGGACTGAAGAGAAGCTACTGTTCTTGTCAGTTTCCTAAGCAGAGTTGAACTAGATATGCCCCGTGTGTGTAGGAAGCACAGTTCTTTTGTTCTGAGCAAGCTCAATGTTCTGGCCCTATAGGAAACACAGGAGAGTAGAAGAGTGCTGTTTTCTCAAAAGCAGAGTGTGTTTCTTGCAAGGCGAGCTAGCAATTGTTTCCCAGTCGTAAATGCAGTTGAATCACATGCAGTTTCTGGTCCTATGAGCAAGAGTTGTTTTCTGCTAAGAAGAGTCACTACTGTGCTCCCATTGCCATACACAGTGCAAATAGCACTCGCGTCTGTTCCCAGCAAGTACAGTGTATTGGACTGAAGAGAAGCTACTGTTCTTGTCAGTTTCCTAAGCAGAGTTGATCTAGATATGCCCCGTGTGTGTAGGAAGCACAGTTCTTTTGTTCTGAGCAAGCTCAATATTCTGGCCCTATAGGAAACACAGGAGAGTAGAAGAGTGCTGTTTTCTCAAAAGCAGAGTGTGTTTCTTGCAAGGCGAGCTAGCGTTTGTTTCCAAGTCCTAAACGGAGTTGAATCCCATGCAGTTTCTGGTCCTACGAGCAAGAGTTGTTTTCTGCTGAGAAGAGTCACTATTGGGCTCCCATTGCCATACACAGTGCAAATAGCACTCGCGTCTGTTCCCAGCAAGTACAGTGTATTGGACTGAAGAGAACCTACTGTTCTTGTCAGTTTCCTAAGCAGAGTTGAACTAGATATGCCCCGTGTGTGTAGGAAGCACAGTTCTTTTGTTCTGAGCAAGCTCACTGTTCTGGTCCTATAGGAAACACAGGAGAGTAGAAGAGTGCTGTTTTCTCAAAAGCAGAGTGTGTTTCTTGCAAGGCGAGCTAGCGTTTGTTTCCCAGTCCTAAATGGAGTTGAATCCCATGCAATTTCTGGTCCTACGAGCAAGAGTTGTTTTCTGCTAAGAAGAGTCACTATTGCGCTCCCATTGCCATACACAGTGCAAGTAGCACTCGCGTCTGTTCCCAGCAAGTACAGTGTATTGGACTGAAGAGAAGCTACTGTTCTTGTCAGTTTCCTAAGCAGAGTTGAACTAGATATGCCCCGTGTGTGTAGGAAGCACAGTTCTTTTGTTCTGAGCAAGCTCAATGTTCTGGCCCTATAGGAAACACAGGAGAGTAGAAGAGTGCTGATTTCTCAAAAGCAGAGTGTGTTTCTTGCAAGGCGAGCTAGCGTTTGTTTCCCAGTCCTAAACGGAGTTGAATCCCATGCAGTTTCTGGTCCTACGAGCAAGAGTTGTTTTCTGCTAAGAAGAGTCACTATTGTGCTCCCATTGCCATACACAGTGCAAATAGCACTCGCGTCTGTTCCCAGCAAGTACAGTGTATTGGACTGAAGAGAAACTACTGTTCTTGTCAGTTTCCTAAGCAGAGTTGAACTAGATATGCCCCGTGTGTGTAGGAAGCACATTCTTTTGTTCTGAGCAAGCTCACTGTTCTGGAACTATAGGAAACACAGGAGAGTAGAAGAGTGCTGTTTTCTCAAAAGCAGAGTGTGTTTCTTGCAAGGCGAGCTAGCGTTTGTTTCCCAGTCTTAAATGGAGTTGAATCCCATGCAGTTTCTGGTCCTACGAGCAAGAGTTGTTTTCTGCAAAGAAGAGTCACTATTGCGCTCCCATTGCCATACACAGTGCAAATAGCACTCGCGTCTGTTCCCAGCAAGTACAGTGTATTGGACTGAAGAGAAGCTACTGTTCTTGTCAGTTTCCTAAGCAGAGTTGAACTAGATATGCCCCATGTGTGTAGGAAGCACAGTTCTTTTGTTCTGAGCAAGCTCACTGTTCTGGCCCTATAGGAAACACAGTTGAGTAGAAGAGTGCTGTTTTCTCAAAAGCAGAGTGTGTTTCTTGCAAGGCGAGCTAGCGTTTGTTTCCCAGTCCTAAACGGAGTTGAATCACATGCAGTTTCTGGTCCTACGAGCAAGAGTTGTTTTCTGCTAAGAAGAGTCACTATTGCGCTC